>NC_073716.1:4346365-4441719 GCF_023634085.1 Falco cherrug
CATGGGCACCGGTGGAGGGGATTCCTGCTCTGGGATCAAAGGCTAACGCCGAGCGGGAGACAGATGTGGAGCCACCCGACACAGATGCGGAGCCACACGACGGCACCGTTCCCCAGACGCGGCATCTCCCACCGCAGAGGGACACCGTGCCGTGCCGCTCCGGTACCCGGCTCGCTGCCAGCCAGGGAGCTGCACGCTGATGGAGCATGGCCCTGATGTACTGGTTTACCAAAAAAACCCCAAACCCCACCAAACAATATAAAACCACCACACGAAACCCCACAAAATCAACCCCCAACCCCAAATCCGTATGTCCCAGCTCCTGCCTGCACCCACGACGGGCTGAAGGGACTGGGGACACCCCGTCGTGTGTCCCCCTCCGCTTCTTACCAGAGCCAGCCCCCCGCTTTGCCTGGGGTTTGATCCTTTTTTTTTTTTTTTTTTCTTTTTTTTTCTTTTTTCTTTTTTTTACAAAGTATGTTGCCAACACACAAAGTCCAAAGCAATCTCAACCCACCAGTATTTGTGGGCAACACAGGGGAGCATGAGAAAATCCTTTTGCCCCCCTCCCCCCCCCCCCCCCCCACCGCTCCCTTCTCCCCCCAGCCCAAGACCTTGTGCCTACAAGGCTTTCAGTTTCAAAAAGGACCCCTCCAAACAAGAACAAAAGCCCCCTTTGCCCCCGCCCCCCCCATCACCACGCTCTTACGACTTTGCCTTATGGCTTTTGAGCCACAGCAGGAAGAACAAAGCAGCCTGGTTAGCTTGGGGGGCGGGGGGGGGAGGGGATGGCCCCCCACCTTGCTAAAGCAAGAAGTGACACCGCGGAGGGGAGGACGCAGCTTCCCGTAGGACACGAGCTGCTCCCGGTGCCGGACTTTGCTCACAAACCCAGTCCTGACTCCTGCAGAGCAACACAACTGAACTGACTCCAGCTCCTTCATCGGCAAAAGGATTGGGCCACACGGTAATTAAAGTTATTACTGGCGATGACGTAAGAGGCCACGAACGTCTTGGTGGAATCAGATCCTCAAATCATTTGCAAAACTGGTTATTAAAAAGGTCAAACTTTATTGTGAAAACCAGTAGTCTTCCAGGACCACCCCTCCACCCGTATCAGTAAGTCCACTTTAAAACTAGATTGTATTTAAATCCAGAAAAAAAAAAAAACAACAATCTTCAGGTAATTTTAAAGCCAAGCTGATCTGGGGACAGCATATCATTGAAAATAATTATAAACAAAGAACAATGTTATTGAATTGAATCTGCTCTATAATAACCTAGTTATCTTCCAGTACTAGGGCAAAAATAAAGAAAAAAAATAAGGAGAAAAAAAAAAAAAGCACGATCACAACTGGCTCGTGGTGGGCGGGTGTGTTGAAGGCACGAGAACACAGCACGTTCAGCTACATTGCGGAGGAGTTGTGTATCGGGCCAAAAGAGGCTCCCTGGAGAGTCTGAGACATACTCAGGAGGCGCTTCTAGAATTTGGTGAGGTCGTCACAGGATGTTGCTAATAATTCAAGAAATCAACAGAAACAAAAAGACATGGAGACATTTACACTCACCTTGGGAAAGGAAATCCAAGAGTTCACCGACACAAGCGGGTTTTTGTTGTTTTTTTGTGTTTTTTTTTTAAAAACATGCCTCTGGCTCGCTCTACGAGCCATTAGCTCAACTTCCGAAGTCACTGAATTTCAGGACCTCGTAAAACTACGGATAACCAGGCACACCGGAGCTGGATGCACAAGTTTGATACGTACACAACTGCCACTACCCCTCCCTTCCAGCACTCTCTCCAGTATTTCAGTCCTCACGTTCTTTAAAATCATCTCTGCACATTTATTTTTATTTGCTTGGGGTTTGGGGTGTTTGTTTTTTTTTTTTTTTTTGGTTGTTGCTGGGTTGTGGGTTTGGATTTTTTTTTTTTTTTTAAAAGAGGGCAGGAAGGGAACAGTGAAAGAGAAAGTTGGGACAAACAATAAGATGGGAAAATCCGCAGAGATTCGATGTCCTGATATGGACTTCTAGGCCCTCAGAGGGAATATTTCGATTGTTCAAACAAGTGCACGGCATCCAAGATGCACAAGCCACGGTCGTGATTATTTACCTGTACTTTCCTCCGGATGCATTGTCGGGGTTTTCCTTGGCCCCCGTTGCTCACTGCTCTTCTCCCCGTTGCTCTCCTCCAGCGCGATAACAGGTTCCTGGCTCTTCATCAGCTGACTCAGCAGAACGGCCAGCACGTTCTGCATATCTCCCTGAGCACTGGCTGTTTCTGGAGTCGCCTGCTCCTCCGGTAGCTGGGCCTCCGCGGGTGGCTCTTCTATGGCTTCCTCTGCTGCCGCTGCCGCCGCCGCTGCCTGAGACTCGTGCTGCTGAGTCGTGGCTTCTGTCAGAGCGTTGATGGACTGGTTGAGAGCCTCCAGCTGCTGCTGCATCTCTGGGTTAGAGTGTACGTTCAACAGCTGGGCCATCTGTGGGACACTCAGATCAGTCTGGCTCTGCAGCAAGTTCAGTAAAACAGCGAGTTCGCTCTGGTTCAGCTGCTGGGTGATGTCTCCAAGGCCTGCAGGAAACACAAGCAGCGTCACAGGAAGGTTAGGCAAAGCTCCGTCACATCGGTTCGTCATCATGACACCGCACGCCCCAACGAACATCTCTTCTTTCACATCTCTGGGGACCAGGGGAAGGCAAGGGGGCTCCAGGAGGAAGATTCCGGGAGAGTTTTCTCCAGTTTCCAGCATCTTGCCCCCTCCAGACTGCGATCTGCTCTGAACAGCACTGCAGCAGCACCCCGTGGTACTGCGCACCACACTGCATTCGCCCAAGGCTACAGCTGGGTACCGCTCCGCTCCGCGCCCCCTCAAATCCACCAACATCACTACACACACAGCTGCTTCTTCAAATCACTGAGCCAAACCTCCCGTTCCTCGGATGGCCAACCCCGGGCACCCCAAGAATCAGGCTGGGGAGACCAAGGACACCACCAGTTATGGCAGCGAGTCTTGAGGATGGGTGATGGAGATAGAAATCCTCAGCCCGTTCCAGCAGCCGTCAGAGCAGCAGGTCTGACAGCAGGCTCAGCCCCTCCCGAGGTCTCTGCAGATCAAAAGTTCTCCCTCCCCCACTGGCAAGCAGGTTTCCCCCACTGGCAAGCAGGTTTCCCGGGATGGAGCTAAACTGCTGTTTGGGATGGATGAAGGGTGTGTTCCACTGACGCAGCAAAAGAAATTAGGTCAAGCAGAAGGCAATTCCTCGCTGAAAGCTGGCCTGGGGCCTCACCGGGGACTCTGCGCTGACCTGCAAGTATCCAGGTTAATCTAAATACAGCCCTCGAGTGGCACCACGCTGGAGCAGAGCCTCCCGAGTGACAAGTGACAAGGGTGCCCCTTCACCCTACCACTGACCTTGCAAGTCAAACAGCTGGGGAAAAAGGGCGAAAAGGTTTCGGTTTAGAAGCTTAATTTTCAATTCCTCTTGCTGGTAGGCAACTAAGAACGCGACACTCACTTTTCTCAGCTGTTTGTTAAGCCAACCACCACCTTTTCTCCATCTGCCATGTTTCACTGAACACATAGATTGTACATTCCCTGGAGCAAGAACCGTCTTCCTTGTAACTTGTCAGTACAACATTTGACACAAAGGAAGCTTTAGCTCCTATCTGCGTTGGTATAAGGCCTCTACAGAACAATCAGCGTGGCCTGGGCAGCTTTGTGGATCCCTGCATTCCCAGGAATCAAAATACCTCCCCTCCAACTATTTTCTACACGCAGGAAGGTTGGTCACAGTTTTGGAAATAGCGCACAGGTCCTGGTCCCACGAATCTTTATGACCAAGGGAACTTTTCTGCAACAAGCTAAGTGCAATAATGTACACTTTTGCCCATGAGCCTCTAGCCTGTTACATCCCATGCCTGATCTGTACAGAATTTTATCAACCAGATCAAACTCCAGTTCATCTGCACGCCCTGGCTGTACCTTTCAGTCTATTTTCTGTTACTTCACTGGCTTAAGCGACTCAACGGCTCCTTTCACCGTTCTCTGCAAGAGCATGTTTCAGAACCAATAATATAACTCATGGAACAGATTCACAGTCATCTCATCAGCGAGTGACTTCTGAAGACCAGCCAGAACGCTCTGCAGCCAATAGTTTTCACAGCAGAGGGGGGAAAAAAAAAATCCCTCAAAAAGGAAAAAAAAAAAAAAAAAATAAAGTCAGGCTAGAAAGAGTGCCCTTTCTGTAAAAATAAGAGGTGAAAGAACCAGACTGGCTTGAAAATAGACATAAACCTCCCCACACCCAGACCAGAGAGAGGTAACACATCAGGAAGAGCCTTTTACAGACCAAGCAGGGCACTGACCTACTGCATCTCCAGTGCCAGACTCTGTTTTGAGCTGGGCAGGCTGTGGGTGCACAGGACTGCTGTTGTTTTTGACAGTGTCTGTGCTTGTAACAGAGGTAGTTTCTTTCCGAGAAACTTTTGATAACGGTGGCTCCTCCACTGCAATCCCGCTTTGCCGCTGCCGTCGACGTTTCTTGCTCCACAGCTCGTGGCAATCCTGCCAGTGGGGAAGGCTGGAAGAGAAGAACACTCAGTAGTTAAGAAACAAGGCAAGAAAACCAATTTAATCCTCAAAGACCACAGGAAGTTATTAGAATAAGAGAAGCACAGATATTTCTCTGACTGCAACCATATTGTTAAACCAAGAAGGGGCAAGTCCTAGATTGGGAAAGGCAGCATAATTGCATGTGAATAATTTAATTTGCACTGGGATCAGACCCCTGAACGGACTGGGTTTGCTACAATGCACACAAGCCTCGAGTCTGCTGAGCTTGGAGAGCGTGGTGGCCCTAAGAAAGCAGAGCTGCCTTCAGTAACACTGCTGGAAACTCGAATCTCAAAAGCTACTGCCACACTCGCACGCAAAGCAGCCAGAGCAGAGTTTCGCAATCCACTTGATTGGAGCGGGAGAGAAGAGCTGCAGTGTGACACTGCTCAACAGCCACTCTTCTAGTCAATTAACAAGCAGCATAAATGAGGCCTGGCCAGTTCTCCACGGCACAGAGGACAAGGATATGCCACGTGCTACTCTCGTGTGCCTTGAGTTTTAAAACACCTTACAGGCTGGTTTTATAAAGCTCACTTTAATGCTTGTTATCAGGCAGAAAACACCAGCACAGGAAAAGCTATTTGCTCAGCCGTATGACCAAATACAAGGGCAGGGTGTGAGAAAAGAACCCAGAAATCTTAATTCTGACCAAAAAAAAACCCCCAAGGCCAAGCCAGTGGCTCCTTCCCAAAGCTCATTAGCGAAGAGCCCACTTGCAGTGGTGGATGCCAGCTGGAACTTACTCTGGAGGTGCCATTTTGCTGAGGTCAACATCCTTAAGGAAGTCACTCTGCAGGGCCTGTTCTGCTGTGCAGCGCTTGCCGGGGTCTAGCGTCAGCATGTGGTCCAGCAGGTCGAGAGCAGATGAAGGAATGCTGCGCAGAGAGTTGGAAACATGGCTGAGTTAAGGGGTTGTTCTGAACAGGGGGAGAAACCCGTTCCCGGAGAGACACCTCCAGCCTAAGAGAAATCCACGCAGTCAAAATGTATTACTACGTGACCCAGCAGCTCCGACACCAACAGAACGGGCAACAGATATGCAAGATTTTCAGTCTAATTGTTGCCATTTACGAGAAGCAACTCTAGTACAAATCCCACAGGATTATCAGGCGGTTATAGTCTCCCCTCAGAGAGCACGTCTCTGAAGTCAGACAGCCCTCAGCACGGGGAGAACGCCGCACTGCCAAGCGTGCTTCCCAGCACAGACCCTAGCTAGGAGGGTCACAAGTACGCACAGGCAGGGGACCCCTTCCCCCACAAGGCACCTGGGGCCGATCACGTACTTAGAAAGGGGTCAGCGACCCCATTCCAGCCTTCCCCCGATGGGAGAAGCCCCCCCGGGTGAGGGCTGCCCAAGGGCAGAAGGCAAGAAGGGGAAGAACTGCTTTATCCTGCTGGATAGACTAGAGCCCAAAGGATAGCAGATGAGTCGCACAACGTAACAGAAGAGCGTACCCCCCCCCACAGGCCCTTCTCTTCTAACAAAACTCACAAGGAGAACTCCTCACGCAGGCGCCTTCGGTATTGCTTCTTCGGTTTCATAGTGTTGAAGTAGGGTAACTTGATGACATCTGGCCACACCGCTGGACAGGGGCTCCCACAGAGCCGGCTGAGAATGAGAAAAGCAGAGTATGATCAGCAGGTGGAACGCAGCCAGGAGGAGAAGAGTCACCAACCCCAGTGAAAACGTTTCCTTTCTAAGCCACTTACTGTACCAATAACCTAGGTCTGGGCACACTTTAATGGAAATTAGATAACCCTCAGGTTAAAAAAAAAAAAAAAAAAAAAATCAGTATCAGGAAGAGGAAAAATGCTTACCCGGAGTTTATAAACCACCCAGCACAATGAATTTTCAGCACGAGATGTAATTTAGGTTCGTGATTTTTGCAGTCAACTAACAGCAAAGTTTACTGAGGCTGCATACATTAGCAGCCACACACTCGACGGTAGGCAGGAACATTTAAACGCCTAACTCTTCACATTTTTGCATTTACAGTCACTTGCTGGTCCTATTTTGCAGGCAGGTTGGAGAAAGAGGGCTCTTCTAACACAGAGACTGTGTGCACGAGCAGTTTCTCCAGTACCTCTTCTCATAGGCATGCATGTGCAATGCTTTACCTGATTAATTCAAGCTGAGCCAGTTCCAGATTGGCTTGAAAAATAGGCTTCTTTGTAAACAGTTCCCCGAGGATACAGCTGGAAAGAGGAAAAGCAAGAGGTCATGACAGCAGACCCTTGGGATGATCATTTGAACACTGCAGCATTTCTGTTCAGAAGCAGGTTTGCCTGAGGAGAGTGATTTGCATCAGGGCTTGTAGTTGAGAACTGACAAACTAACCTATGTGTACAGAGTCACCAATTCTACGCAGCTGGGAAATAACATTCACTAGTACACTGGTTAACGTGTCACAGGCTTCACGCTTTAACTCTTTGCGGGGAAAGGAGGACGCGTCAGTACCACGACAAGAAAAAACAGCTAGGCATCTCATTTTCCTCCCGATTCAGCCCGTTCATCTTTTTAACTTTAGAAATATCTGCTGGCCCAAACGATCCTCAGCTGCCAAGTAGCTTAGTGTTTGCCATTGCCAAGCACGGGATACAGCCTTGTACATGCACACATTTGTGCGGCTGGAAGGGAAAGAAGAGAAGGAGGGAGGGGACAGCTCTGACTCATTCAGACATTAACATCCATCCTTAAATCTTCCGACAGGAATGACAATCAGCACCGAATATAGCCGTGGGCTGACACAGGCACCTGTCTGCTGGAACTGGGCTAACCCCACAGGGCACCCAACAGCCACTGGACCTCACGGCCAGGGTTTCCAGAAGTCATTAGCAGGGCTTGACTTTTAGAAACCTGGATTGTTTGCCTACTAAGCTCTGATGAAAGTTCACCTGCGAATATCACGACGGGAAGTATAGGCTTTGGGAAATCCAGTCCCACTTCGGAATGCTGAATCCTCGAGTCTGTGGTTCTAAACCACTTGGAAAACTTTCCATCTTTATGGCTGAACTGCCCAGACTCCTCCCGTTCAGGAGGCTCACTATACCACCAGAAACCAAAACCATCTACTTTGAAGTGTTTCCTAGATGCAGCTGAAAAATTTGGTGACAAACAGAGCGATCTGAAGAGCTCACAGAAAACCTCTCTATTAGGTCATTAAAACCATCCACTGAAGCCATGACCAGCACAGAGTAAGCTTGTCACCCCTTCTGATCTTAGTGGCACATCATGATCAAAGGCAGGTTGGTTTGGCTTTTAAATAGTGAGAACAGGCACTTTTTATGCTCTCACATCAATAGAGGAGTTTTGCCTAAATGGTATAGTTTTAGTTTAGGTGACACACACCTATTTTCTCAAAGCACAGAATTTTGGAAGTATTCCTATACTACCATAACACTCTGCCTAGCTGGAAGAGATACAGCTTCAGAAACTGGCACGAGTCAGAGAACACCTTCCATTAGACCTGTTTTCTTTGTGTGCCGATGTTTGGAGCCGAAACAGGACAAAAGATACAAACCAGGCACTTACCCACAGCTCCACACATCTATGGCTGGTGTGTAACGCTCCTCACCTAGCAGCAATTCTGGAGGTCGATACCATAACGTAATGACTTTGTTTGTGTATGGACGGCTGAAATGCAAGACACAAACATAACCTGGATGACAAGAGCCACAAAACCCTTACAAAGTCTAATTTTTACTTCCAAATCGCGGTGTTGGGCACGTAAGTAGCAGCAGCGGGCTTTCAAGTGCCTAGGCTTCCACAGCACCTGCCTGAGTTAAATAAAATCTGTGGCTAGCAGCTTTACAGGTTAAGTTATAGGTACCCAAGCTGAAAAATCCTGACCTGCAACAGGCAGCAGCAGGCTGCCATGACTGCATACTGGCGGATCTCAGAGCAAAACATGGTCCATGGCAGGCCCATGGCAAGCAGAGATGATACTTGGGTTCCTTATCAGCTGGTTTGTCTAACGAAAAACTCTTAACACCAGCTAGGAGTGTATTTTCCCAAGAGCTGGAGCTGCATTATACCACTTGCACTGGAAATCATTTCTCAGGCAATGCCCGAGTCCAAGGGAAGGGACTATGTGGATACTAAGGGAGCTCATCCCACCCATGTCAGCCGTTTCCCCCTTCCTCCACCCCGTTACACCTCACCTCTCCTCTGAGCTGTAGAGTCGGGCGAGTCCAAAATCTGCAAGTTTGATTTGCCCACTGAAAGACAAAAAACAGTCGCTGGTTTGAATCGCAGCTGGGCTCACGTGCTGCAAAGCAGTAAAAGGTAAGGAAATCCCCCCCTAAAACAGCAACGTTTGCAGTAATTGCTTTTGGATATGCCAGTCTTAATTTTCCAGATCCTCTTTAATACTTCAAAGAAACAGTCTCAACTCTATCACAAACCCAATGTCCCAGAGAAATTTTTTAGATGGATATCCAGACTCGTGGATGCAATTACACGCAGTATCATTCTCACAGGCTCCAAGTTTTCTTGCGGGTATCCAGATAAAGACTTGAGAATTAACAGCAAAGGAATAATCGTTATGTATTCTGTGAAGAACTATGTTACTGCCAAACACTGCTATCTAGAGAAGGAAGAGCATTCATGGAGAACTGCTGCTTCCTACCTTAACCCTCAATGGTTTCTCTGCATACAGGCACTTCCAATAAACAGTATTTTTGCCAAAATACCACGGAGACCAAGTGTACACAGAGAACCATTTACTTCAAGTCAACATGAAAGAAAGTGAACTGTAAGGAGCTGCAGAACAGCGAGCAGAGAGCCTCACGTGGGGAGGCTGCTACCAACTGCAAGTTAAGTAGAAGGTTGTTAGGGCAGTTCAACCCTTGCAGCAAGAGCTGCGCTCACAGCCAGCAGCAGCACCCAGGAAAGCCACTGCTTAATTATAACCATTCGTTACACCACTGGTGGAAGCCTGCAGGTTCGTATTCCTGCAGCGGATCAACACCTCCTGTTCCTAAGCACACTCAAGGTGAAGGTAACCACCGTGCGCTTGCAGCTGAACCCAGGGGGAGCGCAGGGAAGAGCCTGGACAGAAGCATATCTACTCCCAGGTTACCTGTTGTTCAATAAGATGTTGGAGCACTTGATATCTCGATGAAGGAAATTCTTTTTGTGACAATAATCCAGCCCCTCCATTAACTGTTTCATGAAAGACTTGATATGGTCCTCTGAGAAATGTACCAAGCCAGATTCTAGCAGCCCCATTAGGTCATGGTCCATGTACTCAAACACAAGGTAAAAGGCACCTGATATAATAAAGAAACAATTGAAGACAAGAGAAGAAAGACAAAGGAGTAATGAAAGATTCAATTGCTGAAATACGCTTTTTTTGTACTCTTGAGTGTGTTTGGCTGGTGTTTTATTTAACACAGGCTTGTGATATTTAGGACTTACTGGGCATCCTAGAAGATTTTAGTTCCCTCCTCCCGCAAGGGAAAAGAACCCAAAACTACTTATTAGCCTCTCTAACACATCAAGCTGACATCTGAAATTAAAATATGCCCCTCAAATAAATTCCTTTGAAATCCTGGTCGTGTTTACCTGTTCTGTTTTTCCTTTCAAGCTAGTTTATTGAAAAGACTACAGCTATGCATAGCCTGAACCGATGGTTGTGCTGTTCCCTTCGTACTCATGGAAGGCAAAGCCCCAAACAAAAGCTAGTGGGATGTGAGAACACCCTGCCTCCACAGTGAGAGAGGACAGAAAACTTTTCACACTATTACTAAGTCTGTTGTCGCTAATCAGCATTAAAGGTGACCCCATAAAAGCTTTTTTTAATATCTTTTTTAAAAAAGACTGCTCTTTTACAACTCTACAGGAATGCAATGCATCCTTTTAAGCCTGTGTCTAACTCTGCTCTGCAGTGTGACAACTCATTTTAACTGGAATCTATCCTTTGATGTAAGGCCAAACTTGCTGGAACCATGCATCAAGGAGGAATGCAAAAAAAAGATAGTCTACAGAGTTTAGATTTTCAATTTTACACTAAGAAATAACAAACGGAATTGCATCACCTCTTTGGTTAATCAAAACCACACCCCGCAGCAAGTAGTTACCTTTGTCCTTCTTGAAATCCAGTGCATCTTGTTTGTCCGTGACAATTTCCTTCATGTTTACAACACTGCGGTGGATCAGCTGCCGAAGGATTTTGATCTCGCGGATGGCCGTGATGGGGAAACCTTCCTTTTCATTGTCCAGTCGCACCTTCTTGAGAGCCACCAATTCACCTGCCAGAACAAGCCAGTGTCAAAAGCCTCCGCACACATCGCTGCTAACAGCTCTGCGGGTTTCCAGGGGGAAGCTGAGAGTAGCCACGAGCGTAGTCAACGTCCACCATGGAACAGCGGAGACAGCTTTAGTTACCATCCTACTCATTTTTTGTCAGAAGTTATCACACCAACAACTCGAGACAGATGACACCAGTGCTCCTCCTAATCTGCTTCAGTAGAAAGTCACTCAAGCGAACATAAATTGACCCTGGAAACCGCTCCAGTCTCTTTCACGAGCTCTGCTACAATAAAGTCTGACAAAGGCACGTTTAAAAAGCAGGTGCTCGGCTGGCATCTATGCCTGCCACAGCTATACCTGCCATGACCATTTCACCCCGTGTCAAATCGTATGCGCAGGACACGCGATTTCACAAGCAGAGAGGGCAGCTCAGCACTACCTCCGTTAGGATTTCAGAGCTTCTGTTCTTTTGGCCCTTTTGAAAACACCTGATCCAAATGCTTTCTTTCCAGGGCTGGAGCCATTTCTAGTTCTACAGGTATCCGTCATTAACTGGCAATACCACTAACACCGGAACGGGTTTTCAAGCAGCACACCCACGGTAACAAGGCCTTCAAGAAGCGGAGTCAACCTGAAGCCACTTGGGCTTCCTTACCTGTATCCTTGTCCTTGGCTTTGTACACCTGCCCGTACGTCCCTTCTCCGATAATTCCAATGATATCAAACTTGTCCACGCAACGCTTCCCCCAGTCGCTTTCCGTCTGTCTCCTTTCCCCATACCGAGGACAACAGATTCTGGAAGAGGGAACGGGACTGTGAGACACCCAGGTGCTCCACCTCACCCCCCCATCCCTCAAACGAGTGCCCATTCGACTGTTTTAAGCTGTATCCTAAAAAAAAAACAAACCCCGAAAAGCAAAGCTCAGGCACCCTGCCTTAACGCTCCTAAGCAACTGAGTGTTCAGTAGTTTAATGAATCATGCTATGGAATCTCAACTGCTCCAGATAACAGGCACTGCCAGAGGAATATTATCCTTCTATTTCATTCGGATACTAAAGCCAGAGCGCTCTATCAGATCTTTTCCCTTCAGTTATGCATTTATCAGCTGCAGACAGCTAACGAGCAAGACGTTCTTCCTCCTGGGGAAATAAGGAGTGCAAAGAGGGGGGAAGACAAGCAGAATTGATATTACACCACCTCATTTCCACACACTTGGAGGTGGCAGAAGCATTTTGCTGTAGCCTACCTGGGGTACGCAGTTAGCTACACAGATTTCTATAAAGATCTCATTACGTACTTTGAGAGTAGCCTGAAAGAGAACCAAACCAGTATATCTTTATCTAAAACATACCAAGGAATTTTGCTAGTAGGACAAAAATCAATGTTTGGAATCTTTTGCAGGAAACTGGACATTTGATTTTTATTTGAAAGAAAGTATAGCTAGCACTCCGTGTACAAAATGCCAAGGGAACTTGCTCCCTTGACAATCGCATAAATTTTGTTATCAGGGGAAGTTCTGCATGCCTTGCAACATGAGCAATACTTCAATCACGCATGCAGAAAAGGTGTGTGCATCCTATTTGAAAGGACCAACTTCTAGCAGCACCAAGAGCTTTACACAGGGATTCTCATCAGAGGGTTTCTTTGGCCTGCAGGCACAGCTAAATCAAAAGACGAGAGAGTTTTCAAGGGTAGATGTGGCTGGCGATCGAGTACGACACGCTCCAGCAATTTTACCATTTAAATGGTCAGAGGGGAAGACAACAGAATCCATCACAGCTTCAGTACAGAGCCTGAACCATTGTCTCCATTGGGTGCACAATTTCCACAGCCTCTTCTTCTTCCCAAACTGCTGTACTGTTAATTCTCAAATAGACGGGGGAAGTGGCCTTCAGCTGTGAGTGGTCCCGACACGAAACAACCCACAGCAAACAACACACCATCAAAAAATTCAGAAATACAAAGCAAACAACACACCCTCAAAAAATTCATAAATACAAATTTCTTTTCTCCACGTTTCACTTCCCGCAATAAAGACAGCACTCAAACAAGTCTGAGGACAAAAGAATTTTGAAACGACTGAACTAAATCTGGCTAAAGATTTATAAGTAAGTTCACATTAAGTGTTCTCCTCATCCAATAAATGGTGGGGAGGCTGCTGAGAGCTGGCAAAGCAGCTGCCAGATTCAATTTCAAAATCTGCTGCACTTTCAGCAGCTCCATCTCCACGCAGAGCGTAGGGCGTGCAGTCAGCTCGTCTAGGAGCGCAGCAGGACACACTGAAAGCTAAAGCTTTGGAAACCTCGACTGACATCTGTGTGAAGAAACAGAAAACCTCACAACTTACAAAAGCTGGGAAAAAAAAAAAAAAAAAAAAAAAAAGAAGAAAACCAGCCTTACTTTGGTCTCTTTTTGAACGGTTGCTGAGGTGGTGTGGCTGCCTTTGGTTCCGGGGAGTCAGGAGGAGATGGATCCCCTCCAGGGAGCTCTGGAGGGAGCGGGAGGTCCGTGAGTAAGTGTCGTGGTCTCTGCTCTCTATCTTTCTTCACAGGTTTTGGAGGAAGAATCTCTTTTGGACTAAACTCCGAAAAGTTAATACAATACAAAAGTCAGACTTAACAGCCAATTAGCAAACAAAAAAAGCCTACTGTAGGACAACAGCTCTCTATCTGAGAACCCCAAGTTAAGAGCCCAAGTTTAACTGCCAAAATTAACCAAGTATAAAACAAAACAGCCTTAAGTTTTACAATGATAATACACCAGGAGAGAAAAGTGTTCGGCTTGAATGCACTGGCTTCAAATGAACACATAACTCTGCAACTAGAACTTGCTCAATTTGCACAAATAAGTAGTTATATTCTGAGTTTCCTGTAAGACAGTTCAGGTTGTCAGCCAGCACCTACTTTCCGACCCTTACTTCCTCTATTTAGTCCATTTATCATAATGAAACTAAACGCATGACTTAAGGACCACTATAAATATGAACGCAGAACTAAATCTCTTTACGTAAGTAACTTTTAGCTACTTAGCAAGGACTGAAACATAGCTCTGACTTGTAGATATTCCTGAGAATCCAAAAGTTGACTTTTGTTTTGAAAATCAAATCACCAATGGCATCAGAAGCTTGGTCTAAACTGGCAAGAGTCTCATAAACAGAGACTGACTTCTCTTATATATGCAGTAGGGAGAATTCCTAGGTCTGAATAGCCAGGAATTCTTCTCCACGCAAATCTCCATGTCACCAGGAAAAGAAAAAGATTAAGAGATGCGAACAACGTTCCCAGGTCTGTTTTTAGGGCAGCCAGCAGGAGGTTTGCTGTTTGTCAGCATCACCAGGTCTGACGCTTAGCACAGAGAGCTCCATATAAATGAACTGATGGAAGTAGGTCATTTTCCCAATTTTTTTTATTAGACACCGCCTAATCTGCACAACGATCTCTTGTGAAATGTAGGTAAGAAACAAGCGAGACAAAAAAAAGGAGACTATGCTGGCAGTGAGCTCTGACATCTGTAAAAGATGGGGGAAAACAATCTTATTCCACTGCTAAGCAGCCACGGAACTAATTGCACGTCACAGCTGCCTAGAGCTCTGGAGGAAAGCGCTTGCTGACAGGTGCTATCACCAGCAGTACATATCCTAGAAATACCAGAAGGGAGAGAGCTGTACGGGCTGAAGCTCACTCCCCATTAATTGCTGATTCTTAATGTGCAGAGCAATGCCCAGCTGGGTCACTTCACCAAGGCAGAATCCGTGCTAAAGCTCCGAAGAGGTTCCTCCAAGCAAGACCTGGACAGCCAGGACCTACAGCCACACGTGGGAGGCAGGAGACTTTGCTCCAACTGAGCGGATCAGCCGGGTTTGGCTTTCTTTACAGCTTTCACGTGTGTTTGAAGCATTGATCTAGTGTCCAGCTCTTACAGATTCAACATTCACAGCAATAAAAAAAAAAAAAAAGCAAAAAAGCAGTTTCTGTGACTGTTTCATCCACTTCTATTTGGCAATTCATTTGTTCCTGACAGTATTTTAAATATTTCATATATACACTAAGCTTGGGCTCGAGTGACCCTGACAAAATGATTCAGCCTTCTTCCAGACACATATAAAAAAAACCCTTATTTGCAAGGCTTTCTTGGGAAGGGCAAAGGTGGGTTTGCAGGTTTAACCTGAAGATGCCCAGCCTTTCACCAAATCCCTTCTCCCTTGTACCAAACAGTTAACCATTTTCTTGCCAACACAGTTATCTGTGCTTAGTATGGCCACTTATGTATTTATTTGCATGTCAGTAATAGTGCTACTAGAAGGTTATTGTAACTTCAATTACCTCCAGAAGGTCTGGACATTTCACCAGGCCTTTCTTTCAAAGTGAGAAAGCCAAACAGACCTTTCGGAGTCACCCAAGCAGAAAAACGACAAAGTGCGAACGCCAAATGCCGAACAAAGGCTCCTAGGAGCTACCTCCCTTCTCCCCCTCCCCTGAAATCGCAGAAATGCCATCAGCCAGATCTGCATTTTTCACTAGGTTAGTGCTGTGTACAGGCAACCACGTGTTCCCAGGGTCCTAAGCAATCTATGTGACTTCTGAGTGTAACAAACACGTAAAAAAGTTTGTATCACTTGCTTCTAAACAGCTTTTTTCCTCTCCTCACTGCTACACCTCCTGCTAGGTGAAGCGACCCACGGTGCACCTCGACTGCTGTGAAGTCTGAAAGCATTATAGACAGATGATAAATCTTGAGGGTTCAGAAGCATCAAGAAAGGTTAAAGAGTCTCTAATTGAATGAGGCATGTTTTGTACTTGGACACTTCAAAGCACATCTCCAAATCCTGTGCCTACCATGGTCTCAGAGCTGGAACTTTCTCCCAGTCTCAGCCCATGAAAACAGAAATCTACCTAGAAAGATGTTGATCATGAACACAAAGGCAGTTGATTAAGAGTGAGCTTCAGCACTCAAGTCAGTGCCATATGCAACTGCCACTAGACCCAGCAAAATGAAGTGGGATTTCCCATTCTTTTATTGGGAAAAAGTCACTATAAACCCATTCACTAAGCTTAGCAACCAGCTGCGTTATCGCCCATGCTCCTAAGTTCATAGTGATGGCAGAGAGAAAACACTTTTACAAAACTAAGCCACACCTGGGTGGTAGAAAAGAGCTCTAGGTGTGAGTGGCCAGAGAAATAAAACACAGGATTTGCAAGATAGTTTCTGTGTTTGGAAATAAAGCAATACAGCAGCAAAATCTTGCTTAGACTGGCATCTGAGCTGGGAAAAACCTGGAGCCTGCTAAAGCTACCGCTCATCACAGATACATTTAAACTAAACAGGTGTTTGCTGAACAACATTACGCAGCTTAGGAAGGGCAACAAACATGCACAAGCCTAACTTTTATGTTGATCACAGTGACAACATAACCCTAATTTACATCGACACCAGGACAAACCATGAAAATCAATTAAATCAGAACACGTAACATACTGTGCTCACTTCAACCACAGGGTCGTTATATCGTCATAACTATCGTGTAACATACTATTCAATAAAACCCACGCTTTACTAACCAATGAGATTCCAACCATCGCTAGAGATGTACTAGGTAAGATACAGAAGTTGTTGGGGAACTACAGGCTAAGCAGATCAAGTATAAAAAAAAAGATGTATCAGTGATGACCTGACATTAACAGTGCTACAACATACTAACAGCTAAAAAAAAAGGGGGAGTGGGTGGGGTGGCGAGGGGGCAGATTTGGTTTTCTTCTTCTCCATCTCCATTCTGGATATTCTGTTCTCTTCCTCCCCCAAAAAAGAAAACCCTCGCAGGAAGGTTTTTCAGACCAGTTCATATCAGAAGCCAAGACCACCATTGGCCAAGACCCAGAGCAGCGAGAGCTACAACTACAGGACAGAATTAAGGTCACATGCTTTGATTAGAAATACTAAAAAACAAAGTTGAAGTAGGTGCAGTTTCACTCTTTCATGTTTAAACTCTTTCAAACAAGCATTACCTACTTCTTAAGTAATACGAATTGTATTACTTAACAATTACTTAAGTTAATCCAACACCATTTTTTACATGCGGGCACTGCCTGCATGTTCTATGGCTTTGGAACACAAATAGCTCTGCTTTGTGTTCTTGTATCAGAATTGTTAAGCTCTTCCCTGTTACTTAAGTAAAGGTTTTGGAGGAATGAAAAAAAAGAAAAAAAATTCAAAATAGGCCTATGCAAATGGCTGCAATGCAAAAGGGTGCATAAATCCCGATCCATGTTTCATTACCATAATAAATATGAACAAAGAGTGATGTGAAACCTTCACTAATCAACATTAGAACAGCAGCCGCAGCTCTCTTTCTCACTGAGATAAGATGTAACTACCTACACAGGATCATAAAAGTCTCCATGTACACCTGACAAGGGCAAAACCACAAATGGCTGTGCAATAAGGCACTTATACCAGCAGCATAGTCTTCACCGTACTCTGCAGGATAGGCTAGTAACTGTCAAACTAACCAAAAGAATCTGTTTATTTCAATGTTTGGCTTTGAAATGCAAACAGGATGCTCTTGTGTGACCTTACCTATCCAAGTCATCTTCCCCAACTAAAATAGGGGGGAGCGGAAGCGGAGGCAATGTTGAAGTTTTCAGGTGTGGGATAGCAGCCGTCACAGACACTTGTGTTTTTGTAGCGACTTGGACAGAGGACTGAGAGTTCACCTGAGAGGATAAAGTAGACGTCCTTGGGTGGGAAGAAGATGGCAAAGACGTTGGGGCTGAAGTAGGGACCTGAACGGGAGTCGGTTGGGATGGTGGCAAAGGTGGAACAGCAGGTGATGGAGGCAAAGGTGGCAACGGCGGAGCTGGAGGCGGTGGCGTGGTTGTCGGCAGAGGTGGTGGAGGTGATTTTATTGAGGGTAGTGGGGGTGGAATCTCCTTCTCTGCTGTGTCTGTCTCTTTCGGAGATAGGAGGTCCTCTACCACTGCTACAGGCTTCAAGTCTTTTGTTCCCGTCTGTTTTGACTCTCTAACTGGAACAGGGTGTTTCCTCTCAGAGTTCTCCTCTGCCTTGATTTTTGTTGTCTCTGCAGGGGCTTTAGTCTCTGCATTCGTATACAGTAAATTAACTAATTCCGTATCTGAAGATGATTTTTCAGACTTAGCAGTTTTGACGACCTTTTTAGATTCTGTTCCGGGCTCCTTCAGTTCAGCTAAGCTGTTCTCCTTTCTAGACAGGAAAACAGGTGAGCCCTTCGCCTCCTTGCCATCCACCTTGGCTGCAGCTGCTGCTGCCGCCGCTCGCTCCTTTTTCTTCCTGCTGAGTTCTGCCCCGAGACTGGAGTTCAGCGGGAGCCTTGTCGGTGATATACTGGAATGGCGACTGCGTGACCCAGACCTCTGCTTTTTACTGTGAGATGATGAGTGTCTTGAATACCCAGGACTTCGGCTTCGGGACTTCACAGACTTCCTGCAGAGAGAAAGGGGAGAAGATAAACGAAACAAAGCATTTCTCGAGCTCTGAGCTACTCACCAACACCAACAGCTCTCTTTGAAAAGAATTCGAATCCATTATTTGTCAGCTAAGTTCAGAGAGTCCATAACACCTGTCAGGAAAAGACACTAAAGCTGCTGAAAAGAGTTTATCGACTAAAGCAGTACAAATTTCAGGTCATCATCCAGCCTTCTCCCCGTGCCAGGACTACCCTGACAATCACACTGTTACGACAGAAATGAAGCATCAAGATGGGACAAGCCTCGAGGCAGAGGCGAGATCACAGATGCATGCACTAAACAGAAGACTTCAGTCGAGAGGTTGAGCTGGCAGTTTACAAATCTTTCACAATAATTATGCACAACTTTAAAGGAAACAACGGATAAAATATGACTAGCCCTCACGGGAATGCTGCCTCAGGAAACCTCTCACTTCAAGCTAAATTTTCCCTCTGTTTTTTTTTTTAACTATGATCAGAAATCAAATCTGCTATATTGCGATTCAGGAGAAGGGCGGGGGGAACAACCCAGGAATTTTAATTCTGTTTGAGGTATGTTCTGAAGGTCTCAGTCTTCCTCTGCAGTAAATGGGCTCTCAATTAGGTACATACGCAGAAATAAAAAACACACACAAAATCTGTGTTGTGATACAAGCAACAAGCAAGGCAGGAAACACCTCACGCCACTGGGTTACACCATGAGCACAGGGTGAAACTAGTCAGAAGACAGCAGTAACCAGAAGTTCAGTGGAGACCTATGTGGAAACAAGATAAAAACCCATAAAATGGAACTGGAAATTGGTGCTTCCAGCGTCCACGTCAGAATTACAGGCAAGACAGAACCGTTGCCTCCACTTTGGGAGGAACTAGGACGCCGCAGGTTAAGGGACACGATGCTTTAACTGTACACGTGGGCTCTGACGGGTTTAGAAGCTGCGTGAGCCAACAGGAAAACAAAAACCATTGGGATCAGACCCTGCAAACACTGTAATAGAAGCTATGCTTGAAGTTTATTTTTATTCTGTGATTTATTACTCAGAACATATCTGGTTTTGAAAATACGAAATTCTCTCAAAACCTAGCTCCACAGCAGATAGAAAAAACACCTCACTGCAAGCAGGTTTAAGCACAGTAGGTGCTGGCTCGCTTGTAATCGTACTCAGAAGGTAATTAACAACAAGGTCTAAACTGTTTACAGCGCTACACAAATGTAACGTTATCCTGAGACAACAAATGTCTGGAAAATAAACTGGAGAACCAAGACAGCCTAATGGGAAGTTCCTCACGGACACCAGCAGCACCCTTCAGGGATGGACAGACCTCTGCCTGCACGGTGGCGGAGTTTCACACAACCCTCTTCCCCTGCTACTCCAAGCACAAGCACGCTGCCCTCTCCCTAGTATGTACAACCCCAAACCTCGTGCTAACAGCGGTCAAAGAACACCTCAGCTGTAGGTAGCCCTTACCTTTAGACTTACAGAATAAATATACAACCAGGAGGAAAAAAAAAAAAAAATTAAAACAAAAGGTGTCATCTGAAGCCACTCAACTATTTTCCTCTTTAACGCACTGCTCTGTAATGGGAATGCCGCTTCAGGGTCATCTCTTTTTCCAAGGTTTCTCCTTAATGAATTAACGGTCTCGGACACAGTCTACCCTTTGGATAGCAGTTCACCTGCCACATCCCAGTGCAACACTGCCAGGAACTGAAAAAGCAGTTCTGTTTTCACTGTGCTCAAAGACATTTGCAGGCTAAGGAAAACATTCCTAATGAATCCCCTAGGACCTAGTTTACTGCAACCACAAAGTTTTGGGGTTAGCATTCCCTATCGCTGTTCTTTCAGGATAGACTGTTTCAGGTGCTGCAATACCCTGTTTCCTGCTCCCTGTCTCACATCCTCCTGCAACAGTGACTCCAATACGACTGGTTGCAGAGCAACATTCTCAACAAAATTGCTTGGCAGATCTGATAGAAAGCAAATTTCTCCCAAAGTCCAATTTTAACCTCATTTTTAATAACGTTACATAGAAATGCAGCCACCAAAGACACCTGTGTAGAGACAAACAAGGGAAAGATAACTGCTGGGGGAAGTGGTGGGGTGCACGGACAGGACCCTCTTACGCAAGGGTTGCTGCAGAAGTTGCAGCAGCGCTTCCAAGAGCAGGGGGTGATCCCCTGCCTTCCATCAGCAAATACACCCGTCCTCTGTTCCACCAGGACTAAACCCACTTATTCCTTCCCCGTGGCCTTCTCCTCTCCACAGGCACCACTCACACCTTTTCTCTTCTGTTGCCTAATGATAATTACCTATAGTTGTTAGAGCGCTGTCATTTCTTAAGCCCATTTTGCAGCTCAGTGTTTACAGCTTCTTTGTTAGACCTGGAAAAGGCATCGCATCCAGCAGCTTGTCTGCTTTCCCAGCTCTATCAACACAAGCAGTAATAATCACTCTGCAACAAATATTGCCTTGTATTATTAAACCATCAACAGCCCCACCACAACCACAGCACAGTGCTTGTGGAGGGGTGGCCTTCCACAGCAACACTTGCTTTTATCACTGTTGGATAACAAAAAAAAAAAAAAAAAAAAAGATGCAGTAAGACAGAAGATGCACAGGCTTTCTGAAGACTCTTTCCATGCCCTGGAACAATCTTTTCATGCCTTTAGCAGCAGCCAGTTAGTTAGCACTTTCACCCTCCATGTGTGTTAAGGCAACACTCTCTAGCTTACTCGCTTCGCTAAGATTATCAGGGGTGGGCGGGGGGCAGTTCGGTCTCACATGCAGTTCTTTTTCTGGATAGAAATACTCCAGGGTTAAAAAACACCTTATCGTCTCTCTAGCACAGGAAATTAGAAATGTAAGATACTAACCATGACAACTGTGAATTAACATAAAGAAGTCAGAGACGATGGCTCATCTAGAAAATCCAAATAAAAAAAGCATTACTCAATTAATTTAACTGATACGATCAGAAGATTAGAATGGTCTTTGGAGGAGGGAATGCTAGAACCCTCCAGACCTCCTCATGCTGAAAACGACCACAGCTAATAGCTATTAGTAGAGGTGACCCTGAATCAAGTTGGCAGAACAAAGCCCCACATCCACATACTTCCACATTATCCACTAGACAAACTCCTAGGACTGCCTACAGATATTTTTATTGCCTACAGTATTTTATCTGCTCCAAACCACAACAGATGTTAAGAGTACAGTGGGAACTAGTAACTGGGAAGCCTGACTGAGTGCCCCGTGTTCTAATTGCTCAGGAAACAAGCTCAAACAGAAGGCTAAAGTTTCTTATTTATGAATGCCCAACGACCTTTTGCCACGGCAAGAATCTGCGTAACAGTGGCCACTACTACAGCACGTGCACGCACTCACACTTAGCAGCTATACTTAGTACAGAGCACAACCCACCTTCAGCAAGCTGAAGGACTCTGGAATTTCTTCTTCTAGTTTTAGCTGCAACGACAACAGTTGCTACAAGGAATGGCAAGCCACATCTGTTATTTTCCCTGCTGACCAAATCATCCTCATTTCCTCCTAAATTGAAAGCAAGTTGTTTTGCACAGCCATTTGAAATGCAAACATTCTGTATATTCTCCAATCAGCACAGCACATTGATTCAGTTTCCTAACACTGTGTTTTGGACATGGAAGATTAAAGAAAACACAGAATGCGCTAAAAAAAAACCCACCCCAGAACACAAACTGGATCGTCGGTAGTGGAAATACTTCAGTGTCCCAGAAAAGCCTGTGTTACCTCCTCTGAAGAATTTAAGCCACAGTCAGATGCTCGCTGCCTAAGTGAGCGTGCCAGTTAAAGATGTTTTCTCTCCAAAAGTGTTCTGGCCCCTCCACAGGAGCCAACACAAGAGGTCACGCCGCTGCTCCCCAGCTACTCCAGTGCAAAGTCAGCTGCTTCCATTTACACACTCATCTGCAGCAGATGAACCAAAGCTGGCAAGGAAGGCTCAGGCCAATCCACTCCTCCAGGTGAGCTCCTCCTGAACTGCCGTCAGCAGAGGGGCAGCCCCACCACGGGCTGCTGGAGCAGGCATTAGGCCATCAACTTCCACAGACTGCAAGCTCAGTGAAGCAAAACTAATGTATGAATTATAACTTACAATTTGCCTAACATAGGTAAAATGCATTAAATCCCCCTCTGTCCCTTTACTAAAATCGCTTCAGATGGATGTTTTCTGAAGGTGTAATCCATGGCTTCTGTTCTGCTTTAAAAGAATACGTAACAGAGTAAATTATCTGCCCAGAAAAGAGAGAAGAGTAGCAGGTTATCAACTGAAGTCAGAGATTCAAAGAATTCAGTACAAGCTGAGCGTAAACAGTAAGTAACCTTTGGAATCTATTTTGGTTTGGGGTCCAGCATTTTGTCAGTGAGTCAAAGATGCCCTTAAAAAGTTTCTTATGCGAGTATGGAAGTTCAGGGAAGCAGCACAAAGTCTCTCAAAGTTGCTCCCATAATTAAGATGAGGAAAATGTAACTGCTTGATCTCTCAAATCAGAAGTAACTAGCCATTTACAGAAAAAGTAAGCTTCTCCTGGGAAGTGGAGTAACCTGGGGGAAAAAAAAACCCACCTCTTAGTATACTGCTCCCATTTCCACATGGTTTCTCCCTGGTTAGAGCTGAACATGGACATTTAACAGGTGCCATAATACACAATTATATCATGAATTATACATACATTTTCTACTACTGTATTCTTACTCTTCCAAAAGTATTAGGAAATAACATGCAAGAGCAACGCCACCAGGGCAAAAAGGACTGAAGGGATGGAGAAGTAAAGCAGCAAGGACTATCCCTCAGAACCTCCCAGGTGTACGCAGAGAAAACAGGGCAGAGGAGAAACAGCCTGAAGGAAATTTTCACTATGTAAAATCACAGCAGAAATAAGTAGATTTTACGTAACAGCTTCCAGGGTGCTAAAACCAACACACCTCTCTCGCAGCAAGGACAAAGGCACTATTTCAAGCCCACTATGGAAGACGGTATTCCTGAAGTTAAGAGAAGAGCTTTAGCAACAAAGGCCAAATTCCAAAAGCCCCGCGTTCTTTGGGAACTGCTGATCACATAAATGCGCTCTGGAGGCAGCCTCTTCGCACACAGCTCCTGTTTGGACCAGAGGATGCAGCACAGCTAACACAGCGCAGAGCATTTCTATAGCGATTACATTCCAGGTCACATCTTAATTGCCATGGAGCTACAACCAAAGCTCCCCAGCACCCATGGTGACAACTGGAAACTCACTTAACATAAGCTGAAGCTAGAAAAGAAGAATCAACATTAGACTATGTATTCGTGCATGTAACAGGATGATTAACGAACAGCTGAAATAAAACACACAGAACTACCTTCAAATATTAGTTGCCTTCTGTAGCAAGGTTACTGACTAAAGAAAAGAAAAAAAAAAAAAGTATAGTTAAGCAAAAATACAGCTGGTTCCTACTTGCCCTTCCAGAATGCCCCCATTTCAGAATGGAAGCAAGAAACTCTAGTACTGATAAAAGAAAGTTTAGGCTATAAAGATGGAGTTTACGTGTGGTCATCTCTAATTCAAGGAAAAAAAAAAGAAAAGCTAAGTCAGTTCAGAAAGAGCAAGATACACTCAAAAGAAGTGAAAAAGCGTGATCAAGTCCCCACACATTGCAACCAGATAGAAAGGCTTCCAGAAATAGGTGAAAACATTCTCCCTGGCTGAACTGCTCACCAGGGAAGCACACCAGATCCCGCACCAGGAGCTCTTGGCTCCATCTCCCTTCAGAGCACAACCCTCCCCACAAGCCCTGGCCCTCCTGCAGGGGCCACCTCCAGAGGTGGGTGTAATTTAATCCCAGGAGCTCATCCAGCCCTAGGCCTCTCTGCTGACAGCCAACATGGACGCTGCCTACCACCACTCAGGGAGATGTTTTCCAGAGTGTGACCACCACTTTAAAGGTAACTGCCACGAACCTAACCAAAGGGATTTCCCACAAATCACTCTGCAGCCAACTTAGGCAGCTGGTGACCTGGGCCCCAGCAAGATGCGGAAGGGGGTTAACCCCTCCCATGGCCAGAGCCACCCCGACCACTTCCCCATTCCCCAGGGCAAGAGCACACACCTGGCAATGGGACTTCGGCTCACAGAGCGCTTGGTGGCAAAAGGGCTGCTGGAGCGCCGGCGGCCGTAAGGGCTGGGTGACCTTCCGCTGTACGACCCGCTGCCTCGCTCGTAGCTCGACGAACGCCTCCTGTTATAGGGGCTTATGGACCTCTGCCGCCGGCTGTAAGGGCTGGGAGAGCGTGTGTTCGACTGGTAAGCCACGGGCTCCTTGTAGGGTGGGCTGATTGACTGTCGGCGCGAGGAGCCGCCGGGGCTCTTCCTGTAGGGATCGTAGTTACTGGATGTGTGAGAGCGGGGAGGGCTGAGGTCGTACTCCTGGATGTAGGAGGCTCCTGAGGGGCTGTCGTCCAATTTCGGGCTGTCAGACCATTTTCTGTGAGGACTTCTGGATTTCCGCTTCGGACTGTCAATTGTTTTGTAACTTTTTGGAGCATCCCTTTTCCGATGGCTTTTGCTGCGCTCTTTGTGGCTGGACTTGAGCTCTCGGTCCTTCCTGGATTTCTCCTTGTGTGCCTTGGCCGACCGAGACTCCTTGTTGCTACTCTTTGAGGACAGGGACTTGGGGTGCTCGTCGCTCTCAAGGAGTCTCTTGGAGGATCCCGATATTCTCTCCTTGGTGGACCCGGACCTGCTGGATGCCTCCAGGCTCTTTTCTAACTTCCTCTCTTTTTCTGCCTGTTTGCTCTTCATCAGCTCACGCACGCGCTTGTGCTGGTGGTGCCGGTGCTTCTGTATCCTCTCGCTCCTGTCGGCTTTCCTCTCCTCGTTCTCCCTCCTGTCCAGCTTGAGGGCCACATCATCGGAGAAGGTATCCGAATCCGAACTGATATCATCGTACTCCACCAGCGGCTTGATCATCGCACCCAAGGGTGCTGCTGTCTCCTGGGCTGCCAGCGGTGACTCCTTGGAGTGCCTGGACTTATGCCTCTTGTGCCTGGAGGCCAGCCGGTGCCTCTCCTTGCTGTTTGAGCTGCCGCTGCCAGGCGCGTGCTGCAGGGACCCCCCGCCGCCCCCGTCCTTCTTGCCCCCATGTCTCTCCGGGTTTGGCATTCCTCCTCCACTGTGCTCGAGAGAGGGGAGGGGGGGAATCCTCCAAAACCCCCAAACTTCAAACTTGCTCAGCGCCCGCTCCTGGCACCATTCACGCCGGCCTCGGCCCTCCCTGCCGCCAACACCCCCTCCTACATGGGGAGCGGGGCAGGGAGCGCGGGCCCGCGGCGGCTGGAGGC
Source organism: Falco cherrug (assembly GCF_023634085.1). Lineage (NCBI taxonomy): Eukaryota > Metazoa > Chordata > Aves > Falconiformes > Falconidae > Falco > Falco cherrug. The sequence goes on from NC_073716.1 coordinate 4,372,063, forward strand.
CCCGCAGGAGGCGGAAGGGGAGCGGGGAGGGGGCGGGGGGGGGCAGGAACCGGGAGGGGAGGGGGAAGGGCACCGGCCTCACCGCCTCATCCGAGGGGCCCAGGCCCGGAGGGCAGCGCCGCCGCGGGGGCGCCCCGGGAAGGCGGGGCCTGGGCCCGCGATCCCTCCCCACCCCCTCAGCACCGGGCTGCCGGGCCCCGAGCGGATCCCTCAGCCGGAAGGGCCCACCGGGCACCGCCGCCGCCCGCGCCCCCCCGGCCCGGCCCGGCCCGCCGCGCCCCACCGCCGCCCCCCGCTCACTTCCCAAAGCGAAACGGCTCCGCGTCCAAGGGGGGCACCCGCCAACTCTCGCGAGAACCCGCCGCCTCTCGCGAGAGCAGCGACAAGCAGCGCCACCGCCGCCCTCCGCCCCGCGAACGATCCCGCGAGACCTGACGGAGGAGGGGAAGCGCGCGGGGCCCGTCCTCTCGCGAGAGCTGCGGCCACCTCCCCGCGCGCGCGCGCAATGACGCGCTCGCCGGCTTCGAGTGAAACTTTATTTGGGGTGCGGGCGGGGACAGCGCCCCCTCCCTCCCCTCCACCCCGTAACGAATCGTTATGGACGCGCCGCCCCCTCAGCGCTGCGAGGCCTGGCACGGTGTTACCGGTCCCGGCTTCCCGCCGCTTTGCTGCGGGCTGAAGCCGTTAGGCTGGCGGCGGGGCCTGCCCGGCCTGAGGGAGGGCGGGAGGAGGGAGGAGGGGGCGGGGGGCGGGGCTTGCCGCCACACGCCGCGCCCGCCCCGCTCCATCCCCTCCCGCGCTCTCGCGAGAAGTGCCTGCTCTCGCGAGAGGTGGGGAGCGCTGCGCGCCCGCAGCGCAGCCGCGGCCGGAGGGATGGCGGCGGCCGCCGCCGTGTGAGGCCGGTGCGGAGCGGCCCGGCCGCGGCTCCCCCCTCCCTCCCTCCGCTCCCGGCCCGAAGCCACGCTGGTGCTGCGGCCCGCCTGCGGGCCGCCCGTCCCCCGGGCCGCGGTATGAAGGCGGCGCCGGGCGGTGCCGAGGGTGAGTGCCGCCGGCGGGGCGCGGCTGGCGCTGGGGCTTCCCGCCGGCGCCGTGAAGGAGACGGGCCGGACCCCGGCGCGGCCCGGCCTCGGGCTGGGACCGAGGTGCCTCCCTGTGGGGCGGCACAGGGGCTGCGGCCCTGGAGGGAGGGCGAGGGTCCCGCGGCCGGTGGCACCGTCCTAGGCTTTCTCCGGCGCCGTGGCTCGTTCCCCCGGTCGGGCCAGTGGGGCTCGATGCAGGCTGCGGGGCGGGCTCCATGTGGAAGGAAATAAAGGCGAATGTTCTCCTCAGGCGGTGGCCGCTGAGGCCTGGCAATGCTCTCGCTGCCCCTGGGCTGCCGGCGAGCCCCGGGCTGTACACAGCCCCAGAGGGACCCCGGCTCATGGGGGTGAGGCCGTGGGCGCAAACAAGAGGCTCCACCTGAGCGTCAGGAAACGGTTTTATCTCTCTGAGGGTGCCCAAGCACTGGCAGAGGGTGCCCCGGGATGCAGTGGGGTCTCCATCCTTGGAGCTGTTCATGAGCCGTCTGGGCAGGGTCCTGGGTGGGCAGTTTGCTGCGGGTGGCTTGGCTTGGGCTGGGTGATGTCTAGAGGTGGTTTCCCACCTTAGCTGTCCTGCGATTCTCGCGTAGCAGAGAGGTATAAAGTGTCTGAAACTGCCTATTTCTTTCCTACACTTGGATTTGTTGGGGTCTGCATTAGGTCTGCAATTTGTACTTGCAGCAGTGATGAAAACAAACCCTTGATATTTTGCAGGTGAGGGTTTACTCTGTAGTTGCATGCCGTAGCAGTTAAAATGTCACAGACATCTGTTTGCCTTGGACACACTAGCGCCAGTGACAGGGTTTGTTTTGGCAGTGGTGGCCCCTGGGATTTTTTTTTGACAAACGCAAGTGTAGGAAAAACCTGTCTGTTAGCAAAAATGACAACGTTATAATGCTCCTGAAACCAGCGTTCTCTTTGTGCGTGTGTCTGAATAGATGGTAGGGAAAAAAATGAACCATTTTATCTTGGAACTTTTTTTGGCTGAACTGTCCAACACTAATGTTTTGCTTAGTCACTGATCCCATAGCCCTCATTTTCTCTCATCAGGGAGATATTCATAAGAGTGGAACTTTTTAAAACACACAGAAATGATGTTCTAGAACCACAGGGCTTAGATGGGAGTCTGTGGGATAAGAGAGGTGTTTTGTAAAGGCCGAGTAGGTTCTAGGTTGGTAGAGATCCATGACCCCTACAGTTGTCTGCCGCATCGTTGTTTTGCAGTGTATGGAGCCGTGCCCTGCCTCTAGAACAGCACCGCAGAGGCACCAGCCCTCAGTTTCAAGCTAGTGGGAGGCTGGAGTGTGTCTGATCAGGGCATTTGTGACAACTGGCAGTTGGACCCATTTGGTTGAGGTTTTTGGTGATGGAAGGGTCTGTGATGGTCTTTACTGCACAAGAAGTTGGAGAGCTGGAAGAGAGAACAGGAAGAGGGAAGGGGGATCCAGGAAAGAAAGCTTAACCTCGCTGCTTTAACACGATGTGTTCTACACTCTCAGTTTCCTGCCCAGGGAAAGCTTTATCTTCAGACCATGCTGTTGTATCTTCAAACAGTGCCCCAATATATTCCTGTCATGCCAGGACTTAGCATCGTTCAGAGTCCATGCAGAATAGGAGCTGGGCTTTTTCCCCGAGAGGCCCGTAGGCATTTTATGGTCCTTTAGGTTTTGGTAGCTTGTGATATATCCTTAACATTTACTTAACCTTAAGGCCTAGGCTGCAGGGATACATGAGCAGTAAATAAGTGTTTTGAAATCGTGTTTAGCTTAAAAGTGGAAAGTATTTTCAATACAACTGCCAAACTGTTTTATTTGTTAACCTTCAAGTATTGTCTCATTCTTTTTTCTGAATATTCCTGTGTCTTACAGAGACGGAGAAGCTGAATAAGATGAGTACCCTCTTAGAAAGACTTCACGCAAAGTACAACCAAGCCAGACCTTGGACAGAAACCATGAAGTTAGTCCGTCAAGTCATGGTGAGGATTGTTGGGGTCTGAGCAGGAGGGCTTCTGGTGTTTCTTTAGTAATAATTCTGTTGTTGGTTTGCTAGATCTCTTCAAAGTGCTTTAGGTTTTGTTCAAGCCTTGGCTTCCTCCTGGGCCAGCGTGGTTGAGGCGTGTCAGTTATTGCACCCAACAGTGTGCAGGGGAGGGAGTGATGTCTGTAGCTTTTCTGTCTGGCGTGCTTTTGCCTTCCCTAATTACAGCCTCCTCCTCTGCAGCCTAATTGACATGGGGCAGCTGTCAGCTCGGTGCCAGGAAAAGGGTCAAACCTGTGGTTTCAGCCAGTGCTGGGAAGCCCAAACCATTCTGCCGGTTGCTTTTTCGGGATGTTACGTTTTGTAAAGCAATTTGCTCCCTGTTTGGTAATACTCAAAGCTTGGTGCTGGCTTAGTTAAACGTGGTCTCTGAGTGGGGGGAAGGAGCAGCAGGAGGCAGGGGAGAGCTACATCAAAGGTTTCCGTGTGTATTATGGTGTTAAAAGTTTGCCTGTCTTGTTCTTTCTCTGTAGTCTCTTAGGTAACTCTTAGCTTATGCCTATTAAAAAGTTGCTACAGTCTGTTCTTCCAGATGAGCAAGTTGCTTAAATGAAAAATCAATTCCAGGCCTGCCTTTGTTACCTCCTTCTGAAATAGATACTGTTCTCCTACTGGAATTAAAATGAGGATGTAATTTTGGGATGAAATCTAACTTGCTTTTAATTACCTAAATAAACCTCACTTGACTGAACAAAAATTGCAATATTTCCCTCTCACTGAGTGATACACTAAAAGGACATTTTTATTCTATCTGACTAAGGAAAAGCGAGTTGTGATGAACTCTGGGGGGCACCAACATCTGGTGAGCTGTTTGGAGACTTTGCAGAAGGCATTAAAAGGTTGGTACGTTCTGTACATGTGCTTTACAAACCGCTTAACAGTCATATGCTATGGAAATACTCCACAACATTAAAGCAGGCAAGCTTGGTGCTGGCCCATTTCACAGTATTCCTGGTGGGTGTGCGCTCACATGTACATAAGCACACTTATCCTAGTCAGTACCAGTCAAGATTGTCCGCGTTACTTTTATTGTAAATGCCCATACCTGAAGTCCACTTGCAGAAGAAAATCCCTTCTCGCTTGGCAGTTCTGAGAACATTTGCTTTTCTCTATGCAAATTGTTCTGCGTGTATTTTGAGTACAGATAATGTATATAGTCGCTCATGTGAAGACGTGGGAGGGAGTAACTAGTTGAGATTGGTTTTACTGCCGATGCCTCGCTCCTGGGGAAATGTTGAATCATTTCACTAAGCCTTGTTCTTTCCTCTCTCCATCTAGTATCTTCTCTGCCTGCCATGACAGATCGCTTAGAGTCTATAGCTAGACAAAATGGGTAGGTCTGCTTCTTTATTTTATGGCTGAGGCTTTTCCTGTTTATCTGTACACATCATAATCTCACTGCTGGTTTGATTGGTTTTTTTGTGTGCATCTCAGCAATTTTTGTTTTGTTTTGTATGTAAGCCTTGGATCTCACCTTAGTGCAAATGGCACTGAATGTTACATCACTTCAGACATGTTCTATGTGGAAGTCCAGTTAGATCCTACAGGGCTGCTGTGTGATGTCAAGGTGGCTCACCATGGAGAAAACCCCGTGGTATGTATTACTGACCAAGACGAGGGTAATGCCTTTGTGTTTTTGGAACTGCCGTTTCGGCTCCCTTTTGTTTGAACAGAGGAAATGGATTATATTTAATGTTTCCCTAGACCTAGCATTACACCTCTGCTGCTCATTCTAGTGGAAAGTAAAAGCCTCCATGGAGTAGTCTGTTCTTGTGGGTTAATCTCACCGGCCTAGTGTACGTGTGCAAGGACTGTTTTCCTGATGGTCTCTCTTTTTCTCCAAGTGGTTTTATAACAGCAAAATTATATGAGGAAGTTATCGCTGTGTTCCTGAGAATTTTGTTTCTGGAGGAAGGATAGGGAAATTAATCTTATTAAAACTTAGATCTGTGAGTGGGAAGTATTAAAACGTGGAATGCTGAAAGAAAATGGCTTAAATTCCCTTCTGCACATGCATGAGAGTTTGAGCTTGCTATTTACATTGCCCTAGCCACTCTTCTGAAAACAGACCATTTTTAATATCTCTGTAGAAGATCATAGGTTTTCAACCTGAAAGCTTCACAATTTTAAAAGTTTATTTCAAATTAGTCATTTAAGAAGGAAAGAGTATTGCTTGAATTCTTCCGGAGGGGGCTGACGAGCAGAACTAGAACCATAGCAATGTGTAGTTGTGAGCATTGTATTCCTTCTCGTGAAAAGCTATGCTCACAAATTTTACTGTCCTAATGTTTCACAGTTGCTGTGCTGCACAAAGACTGAAGTTGCTTCATTCGACATTGATATCGTATGTCCTTTCCTTTTCAGAGTTGTCCAGAATTGGTGCAACATCTGAGGTGAGCAACAAGAGTTGTTTGTTGCAATTTCTGACAAGCTTTTCTTTGCGGTAGTGATCTGATGCTATTTTATGTCTGGAGATGCAAAATGTTTCATAACCATCCCTTTCCCACAAAATCTCTCTGCTTCTCCAGGGGGGATTTTCTGGCTTTGGTTCAGATGCTTCTGATTCTGACTGCTGTGCATGGTTTCTTCCAAGCCACAGCGCTACATTCATGGAATTTTTAAAGCTGGATCACTAGAAGAATACGTTTTGTAGCTTTCATGTAGCAAAAGTCTTTTCTGAAGTGACTTAATATCTATATTAGTATAACTTTTTAAACCACAACCTTATCTGTTACAAATTTGGATACATGTTAACTTTTTTCCCTACTTCCTTTCAGAGAGAAAAATTTTGATGAGTTTTCTAAGCATCTAAGGGGGCTTGTGAACCTATATAAGTTGCCAGGAGACAAGTAAGTCTCAAATATATTTATTTACATCCACATACATAAAACTAAACAAAATTACATGCTTAAATTTTCATTGGGGGTGATCCTACTGACTTCATCACCATGGCTTGCATGTGCACGCAGTGGGTGGGAGGATTTAATGTGAAGTGGGAATGCAGGCTGAAAAGTTACAATTTCTAAATGCTCAATCTGATGGCAAGTACTGCAGCTTGTCAGCCGGCAGTTCTGTGAGTTGGATTTCATTGCTTGGTCCCTTTCAGTTTTTCTTATATTGTTTTGTTGTTTGTTTTGTTGTTTGTTTTTTTTTTTTCCCAGCAAACTTAAAACTAAAATGTACTTAGCTCTGCAGTCCTTAGAGCTGGATCTCTCAAAAATGGCAGGGATGTATTGGTAAGGACATCTATATGCTTTGTTGTTTGGTGGTGGTGGTTTGTTTATTTCTTAATAATGCTGCATCACAGTGGCCAGTTCTGATCATGCCAAGTGCTGTGTATCCATGAAGTGTCCGGTTAGTGCCTGTATCATCTGATGCTATTTTTAAAAAGTCCAATGCTGAGGCTATAGGTGGCCTATGGTAGCAGGGGAATGATGTATATATGTAAAGAAAAAATGCCTAGAGCTCTCTGAGCAATTCCGTTGTAACTGCAGAATTCGATTGAGAGAAAGTCTAAAAGGCAAAAAAAAAAAGTTTATAATTAGATGGACTAGTGTTAACATGTTTTACAGCAAGAAATTGAGAAATACTTGACAGTCTTTCACTGCTGTAGATTCAGTGGATAAACCATGCTTTTTTTACTACCAAGAGTAAAGTAGCTTTTGTTTTGCCTGTAACAGTGTGAAGTTTAAGATTGCTGCCTCTGTGTGACTGAGAAGTGTGTGTATTGAGCTAAAATCTTAGACTGCCACAAGCACGTAAATTTTGGCAGCAGGTGTGACTCTGGCTTGCTGCAGACCTCTGATTGCCTCTCTTGCAGGCAAGCCACCAATGCAAATCCCCTTGACAAGATTCTTCGTGGCAGTGTTGGCTATCTCACCCCCAGGAGTGGAGGTATCTTTGATTAACACTTAGAAAAGAATAAAAATGGCTTTGTTCGGGGTCCCCATAACGGACATTGGTTTCACATTAACTGGAAAATGCTAATCAAACTAACAGAGGGTTGAGGTGGCTGAGTATTTTTGAGTCCCACAGGATCCAGAAAGCCAGCTTTTCTTTACAAAGCCACACGGAGTAATTTTATGGCAGATGGCCATGTCTGTGCCTTTGACAGCAGAGAGCAACTTTTTCAAGGTGTACGAGCAGCTCTGCACAGTGTGGGTTGTGTTGTTGTGTGGTTACAGGGGTTAACAGCGGTTGGGTTAACTTGTATCGTCGGGATGCCTGTTCAAAAGCTTCTCTCCTGCAGGTCTCCTGATGAATCTCAAATATTACGTCTCGCCCTATGATTTATTTGAAGATGGCACTGGAGCCTCCGTTATTTTGCATGAGAACAATGGTAGGTCAGCTTTAGAAGCTAGTGTGGACTACTAGTGCTTGAAGGAGAGAAGAAAGCAGAATTCCAGCAGTCTGGCTGCCCTCTGCTGTCACCCTGTAATAGAGGAAAATCACAGGTTGACTTACAGAGGACATGGGTTTAATAAGCTCATTTGACCATCTTGAACCTTGTGCCTGTTCTGGAGTTTGAACTGGGCTGCTGCCAAGGGTGGTGGGGTGACAGTCTGCAGGCAGAGCCTGTCTCCTTAGGGTGAATTTCATCATTAAGATAGGTTTTATTTTATTGTGGGGGAATACTTGTTGTCTCTGCCATCTTACCGGAAGATTATTTTTTATGCATGTACATGGACATCCGTCTCTCACTAAAATGTCAAAGCCAAGCACCAATTAAAATTGAGGCTGGTCTCAGGAAAGAAGAGAGTGAGGCTGTCCAAAACTATTATTTGTTTTGCTTTGTAAAGAGCGCGCTACAAACTTGCAAATGTATCTGGAATGTATTTTAAGAATTATGCAGTTGGTCTACCTTGCAAGAGAAAAATAGAGCATTAGGTAGCTTAACTAGTTGGGCTGTAGACTGTTCACTGATAAAGGTGAACGCTGAAAACTGTGCCTTCTGGAGGAAGTAAGATAGTTCCAGCGTGGTGATATTTAATTCGTAAAGCTTGTGTTGGTTTTTTTTCATCAGCTTATGTTGGTTTTGGGTTTCTTCCTTGCTTCCTCTTGCAGTTCCTCGGTCTTTGGGTATGAATGTGTCAGTAACAGTTGAGGGAACCATGGCTATGTACAAACTTCCAATTGCACCACTGATTATGGGCTCTCATCCAGTTGACAGCAAAGGGTAAGCAGAGGACGCGTCTGCCAGGTCATTCTCAGTGGCCTTGTTCAGATGCAAATTCAACATTCTGTGGAAGTCAGAGTGGGGAGAAGACTGTGTGACATCACGGCATTCTATAAGGCACTTAAGTGCTGTCTTTAAGCCAATAAGTACGTATTTCAGGCATGTGACATGCTTTTGAGGAGCGTCTTAATTTTTAAGAAGGTCTAACAGTCTGCTTGTGTTTGAGTGAACAGTGAATTGTATGTCTGTTTGTAGCAGAAGCCGGAGTCATGCCCTGCATCTAATAAGATCTTGTATTCACCCCCCATTGCAGAACTCCGTCTTTCTCGTCAATCACCAGTGCCAACAGCGTGGACTTACCGGCTTGTTTCTTCCTGAAATTCCCCCGTCCCATTCCAGTGTCTCGAGCTTTCATTCAGAAGCTTCAGGGCTGCACAGGTGGGTTGCAGATCCATCAAGCAGATATTCCTTAGGTTTTTATTAATAAACTTCTGCCATTTTTTAATGCAGGACAGAAAAGTTGCTCAAGGTTTTGTGCTCTTTTCAGTAAAACCTGGATAGGTTTCCTTTGCTAGATGGTAACACTTTCTCTGGCCCGCTGTCTCTTTCTGGCACCTGGGTGCGATCGTTTTGTGCCATCTTGTTCCTTCAGGTATTCCATTGTTTGACACACCACCAACATTTGTACCCTTGTATGAGCTGATCACACAGTTCGAGTTATCCAAGGAGGCTGATCCTTTACCTTTAAACCACAATATGCGCTTCTATGCAGTAAGTATGTTGTTACAACCAGGACGTTGTACTTGTAGATGAGCAGTCTGGGGATTTTCATCTGTTTCAGGTATCTTTCAAGTAGGGTAAAGGAAATTCATTGATACAGCATTTATTCATGGGGAAAAACTATACTATCCAAGCATTAGAATACAGATACAGATGGGACCACGGTAATCAGGAAAATTAGATAATGAAAAATCCATTGCTGTTGAAACGCAGCGGCAGGAATGACAGCAGAGGTATGGGATGGAGCCTTCCCAGGTTCCGTCCCTTCCTCTTGTTTGGACTGTAATGTGTGGCTGAATGGATCACATCACTTTGAGGGAAATGCTAGTTCTTAAATTTATCAGTGACGGACCTCTTGTTAACTTCAGAGGATTTCTCTTTTCCTCGGAAGGGATGCCGTAGTGTAGGAAAACTGTTTTAGTGGGGACGGGGAATACTGTTCAATAGTACTACTTCTGAGGAGCCAAAATTGTGTTTTCCTTGTTCAGACTGGAAGGAAAGCATCTTCATTGTTTGTCGTTTTCAGCTAGAAAGGTGGCTTGGCGTGACTTGGATCTGGGGCCCGCTCTTTCCTTCCTAGATGTCTGTTATTGCCTTGTACCCAGCAGTAGTTGGAGTAAAGCAGAAATTGTTTGTCAGGCTCTTCCAGGACAGCAGCACTGTTACTTTCTGAACAAAGATGCTCCTCTCCCAGATGGAAGAAGCCTTCAAGGAACTCTGATTAGTAAAATCGCCTTCCAGCACCCTGGACGGGTTCCTCTCATCCTCAATTTGATCAGACATCAGGTGGCGTACAACACGCTGATTGGCAGCTGTGTCAAGCGAACAGTTTTAAAAGAAGGTGGGTACCACATCAACTGGCCTAGTATGTGTGGATAAGAAACCCTGGGTAATTTTCTGAGGTGTAGGAGGAAGAAATTGGGCCTGTGCTGCTTTCCTTGTTGGGTTTTTTCTTCTATATGGGGGTATTCAGCTGGTTCATCTCTCGTGTTCCCTAATTTAATGGTTCCCGTGTCTTTCAGATTCTCCTGGGATCCTGCAGTTTGAAGTTTGTCCTCTCTCTGACTCCTGCTTTAGTGTATCCTTCCAGCATCCTGTGAATGACTCCCTAGTGTGTGGTAAGTGGACTCAGTAAAAGCCTGAGTGTGTTTACAGGAAGGATGGCAGGGTCTTCTTCCACTGTAACCAGGATTTTGATCTCTTCCAAATGCCTTCCCTTTTAGTGGTAATGGATGTGCAAGACTCTACTCACGTGAACTGTAAGCTGTACAAAGGGCTGTCCGATGCTCTTATCTGTACAGATGATTTCATTGCCAAAGTTGTTCAAAGGTAAGCTAGATTTTCTTTGCGCCACCGCGCCCTCCAAATTCTACAGATGAACTCTGTGTCTGTCTCATATTTATTCTGGTGGTTTAGGAGCCTTTCTGTTTGTGGGTGAGTTTTAGTTGTTTGGCAGAGAGGAAAGCTTGGAGCCCTATTGAAAATTCCATTCCAGCCGCTGAACCATAGCTACTTATTTTTGAGCGTGTCTCCAAGGTGCCTACCTATTTATGCCTTCTACTGTAGTCGGTTGCTTTCTACCTTTTATAAAACATGGAAGTGCTCCCCTGCCGTTTGTCATTTACACAGGCCTTTTGTCAAGGCTCCCCTGCCCTAGCCACCATTCAGAACACGGCAGAATGTTAAGAGGGCACAGCACAGACCTTTGGAGTGAGAATAGCTGGCTTTGCTTTCCAAGCATTACAGGCTTGTTGTCCTTGAGCAGAACATGGCATTATCGTTGACGTTTTACAGGGTTGCAGGAAATTAGGTTTGCCAAGCTCAGGCAAAGGTGTTTTCTGGCAGAGTCAGGGTAACCACCCAGACTGCATCCTGTGCTTTAACTGCAAGATCATGATCTGTCAGCTGTTAGTTATTAGAGTTAATTGGTTGATTAATTCTCTCTTTGTGATTGCAAGGCAATGCATAAAGGCACAGTTGTCTTGTGGCTAGGTAAGTGTGATGGGATAAGTGTAAATACAAGCAGAGCAGCAGGGCGTTTACTGTGCCTGGACCTGTTGCTCTTTTTTGCCTAAGAGCCTTACTGCTTGCTTTTATGTCTGACGAGGTTGTTAAAAAATCTTCAGCGAACACTGCTATAGGGCAGCAAAACGCACACTAACCACTTTGCCTTGTGTCTTGCAGATGTATGTCCATTCCTGTCACCATGAGAGCAATTCGTAGGAAAGCAGAAACGATTCAAGCAGACACACCAGCCTTGTCCCTCATTGCAGAGACAGTAGAAGATATGGTGAAGAAAAATCTTCCCCCAGCCAGCAGCCCAGGGTATGGCATGACCACAGGCAGCAACCCAATGAGTGGTACCACTACCCCAACAAACACTTTTCCTGGGGGGCCCATCACTACTTTGTTTAACATGAGCATAAGCATGAAAGAGAGGCATGACTCGGTGGGCCATGGGGAGGACTTCAGCAAAGTGTCTCAGAACCCTATTCTCACTAGTTTGTTGCAGATCACAGGGAATGTGGGGTCTACCATTGGCTCAAGTCCAACCCCTCCCCATCACACACCACCACCAGTATCCTCACCAGCAAGCAACACCAAGAACCACCCCATGCTCATGAACCTTCTTAAAGAGAATCCCCCTCAGGATTTCTCCACTCTGTATGGGAGCAGCCCTCTCGAAAGGCAGAACTCTTCCTCTGGCTCCCCCAGAATGGAAATGGGCCCTGGGGGGAATAAGCAAAAGAAAAAAAAGTCCCGCATGCCGGCCGACAAGCCCAAGCATCAGACTGAGGATGATTTCCAGAGGGAGCTCTTTTCAATGGATGTTGACTCCCAGAATCCCATTTTTGATGTCAACATGACTGCAGACACCCTGGACACCCCTCATATTACTCCAGCACCCAGCCAATGCAGCACTCCTCCTACTACATACCCACAGCCTATACCTCACTCGCAGCCCAGTATTCAGAGAATGGTTCGACTTTCTAGTTCGGACAGCATTGGAGCTGATGTTACTGATATCCTTTCAGATATAGCAGAGGAGGCTTCCAAGCTCCCCACCACTAACGAGGACTGCCCGCCCATTGGGACTCCAGTAAGAGACTCTTCTAGTTCAGGACATTCACAAAGTGCCCTCTTTGACCCAGATGTTTTTCAGACGAACAATAGCGAGAACCCGTACACAGATCCAGCAGACCTCATAGCAGACGCTGCTGTGAGCCCCAACAGCGATTCTTCAAACCATTTTTTTCCAGATGGAGTAGATTTCAATCCTGACTTGCTGAACAGTCAGAGTCAAAGTGGCTTTGGGGAGGAGTACTTTGATGAGAGTAGTCAGAGTGGAGACACCGATGATTTCAAGGGCTACGCATCCCAGGCTCTAACTACTTTGGGGGTGCAAGTCTTGGGGGCTGATGGGGGGGAAAATAAATTTAAGGGGAGCAATCAGTCTGATACGGTAGATTTTAGTATTATTGCAGCTGCAAGCAAAGCACTGGGGTCCTCTGACATCATGGAGCATCACAGTGGAGGTCAGAGCCCTTTGCTGAATACAGGGGATTTAGGAAAAGAAAAGTCTCAGAAACGGGTAAAGGAAGGCAATGGTTCTGGAAGTAACATGGCAGGTCCCGGCATAGATGGGAAGCCAGGGAAGCGCAGCCGGACGCCATCCAGTGATGGTAAAAGTAAAGAGAAACTTCCAAAGCGGAAGAAGCAGGAGACAGATGGGAAATCTCCATCTCACAGTTCATCAAACAGGCCTTTCACACCACCAGCCAGCACAGGTGGGTCCAAATCTCCTGGGAGCTCAGGCAGATCTCAGACTCCTCCCGGTGTAGCTACTCCTCCTATTCCAAAAATAACCATTCAGATCCCAAAAGGAACAGTGACTGTTGGCAAACCGTCTTCACATGGCCAGTATACCAGTAGTGGCTCTGTCACCTCCTCCAGCAGCAAAAGCCACCATGGCCATTCTTCTTCCTCGTCCTCTTCTTCCTCCTCTTCAACCTCAGGCAAAATTAAAAGCAGCAAATCAGAAGGGTCTTCTGGCTCAAAGATGAGCAGCAGCCTCTACTCGAGCCAAGGCAGCTCAAGTTCAGGTCAGTCCAAAAGTTCGGCTCAGTCGGTGGGAAAGCCTGGATCCTCCCCCATCACCAAACACGGCCTCAGCAGCGGTTCTGGAAGCACCAAGATGAAACCTCAAGGAAAGCCATCGTCACTTATGAACCCTTCCATGAGTAAACCAAACATCTCTCCATCTCATTCGAGACCCTCGGGAGGTTCTGACAAGCTTGCTTCTCCCATGAAACCTGTCCCAGGTACTCCCCCATCATCTAAAGCAAAGTCACCTATCAGTTCAGGTTCCGGAGGCTCCCACATGTCTGGGACTGGATCGAGCTCGAGTATGAAATCGTCTTCAGGAATGGGATCCTCTGGGTCTATGTCACAGAAACCACCTCCTTCATCCAATTCTTCGACGGCATCTTCATCTTCCTTTTCGTCTAGTGGGTCTTCCATGTCTTCATCTCAGAACCAGCATGGAAGTTCCAAAGGCAAGTCTCCAAGCAGAAACAAGAAGCCATCGCTGACTGCAGTCATAGACAAACTGAAACATGGGGTTGTCACTAGCGGGCCTGGTGGAGATGACCCGATGGATGGACAAATGGGGCCAAGTTCCAATTCCTCAAGCCATACTATGTCCTCTAAACACAATATGTCTGGGGGGGAGTTCCAGGGCAAACGTGAGAAGAGTGACAAAGAGAAGTCAAAAGTCTCTGTTTCTGGAGGATCTGTTGAGTCTTCCAAGAAGACTTCAGATTCCAAAAATGTTGGAAGCACTGGAGTGGCCAAAATTATCATCAGCAAACACGACGGTGGTTCCCCTAGTATTAAAGCCAAAGTAACTTTGCAGAAACCTGGGGAAGGAGGTGGGGATAGCCTAAGGCCTCAGATGGCTTCTTCCAAAAGCTATGGGTCTCCTCTGATCAGTGGATCTACTCCAAAACACGAACGCTGCTCTCCCAGCCACAGTAAGTCACCAGCATACACTCCCCAAAACATAGACAGTGAGAGCGAGTCGGGCTCTTCCATAGCAGAGAAATCCTATCAGAACAGCCCCAGCTCTGACGATGGCATTAGGCCTTTGCCTGAATATAGCTCAGAAAAACACAAGAAGCACAAAAAAGAGAAGAAAAAAGTGAAAGACAAAGACCGGGACAGAGATCGGGATCGGGATAAAGACAGAGACAAGAAGAAATCCCACAGCATGAAGCCGGAGAGCTGGTCCAAGTCCCCAATTTCAGCTGACCAGTCTCTTTCCATGACGAGCAGCGCTATCCTTTCAGCCGAGCGACCATCCCGGGCTAGCCCTGAGTTTTTGATCGGGGAAGAAGATGATGATCTCATGGATGTTGCTCTAATTGGCAATTAATTTTTCCTAGTGTCTTTAAAAGATGAGCTGTATGCGGGACCTGCGGGTTCTGGAGATTGGAAGAAGGAACTCTTCATTGCAAACCTGCCACGTTGATTTTTATGGGGTGTGTTTGAAGAGGGGAAAACCAAAAACAAAACAAAAAAGTATTTCAAAGGATCTCCAAAATCTGAAGAGAAAGTGTGAGCGCCAGCAACTCATTCGGCAAGCCAGGTTCCTGACTGTGGCCTTCATCCTGCAGACACTTACACTCATTCTTAATTTATAAGTATTAATTGCCCCATTAGAGTTAATGGGTATAAAGCTAAGCATGAGTGTAAGTGTGGGAGCAGACCCCAAACTGGTGCAAACAGACATAGGCTATTCTGAGACAGTCAGTTCCCCTGCCCCTCTTCCCGTTCAAAATAAGTTGCTTTTGTATTTAGGAAACTTTAATTATTTTAGGGCATGTTTTAGGGTTGGGTTTTCCTCTTTTGAAAAGGGTGGTTGGAAGAGGAATCAAAAAAGGTTTTTTAATTTATTTTATTTTTGTGGCGCTGCTTCGTTCAATGCTTGATTCAGTGTGGTGCTGAGCAGCTTCATCTTCCTGTGATAACGAGCTGCTCTGCAGAATCAGGCACTGTGTTCTGATGGATATCAGGATTTTCTTCCAGGTCACGGTGATGAAGGATTGCTGTCTTGTCTTTGACTTCCCTTTCATTTTAGCTATTTATTTTTGTCCGTATCCAACTGCCTCGTGCTGCTTGGTTTCACACAGTCTCTGTTTTAATTGTATGATGCAGAGCCCAAAAGGACTTGGGAATTTGGGTAGAGCCCACGGATTCGGGCAGCTCTGCCCACGTGCAGCCACCGTAGCTTTGGTGAAGCTGGTGACATTCTGGCATGCGTTGGAGCAAATCTAAATTGTGAAGGACCTCCACTGTCTTCACCTGAGCGTTGCTTCCTTGTCAGCCTTAGCAAAGAGCTTCCCCAGAACCCCCCGATGCTGCATTTGTAAAGCGATGGACTGTAAGCCACACACGTCCCGGTCCTTCGAGCGCTTTAGAGCCATGCATAATGTATCCACTACGAATACTTCCGTTAATGTCGATAGAACAGCTCGCGTGCGTTCGCGGTTCAAACCATGGGCCTCGTTTTCTCAATCTCTTTCTGTTGCTGAGCCCTTCAGGGTTTTGTTTTGGGTTTTGCTTTTTTTATTTTTAATTTGAACTTGCAGCGTGCTTCTCGAATAGTACTTCTGATCATGCACATGAGTTGCCTCCTCTCTCTGGGAGCTGTTAGCCTGGCAGTGTGAGTCAGCCGTGTCCCGGTGTTAGCGGTGACACTGCTGGAAAAACAGCCCCTAACTGGTTCATCTGGGATAAGAATTGCAGCAGAAGCAGTGATTTCCTTAAAAGATGGAATTTCACCTTTTGGCTGGAATTAGGAGCATAACTCGGGTATCCTCTGTGGTCTTACCTTGTGGTCCCTGAAAGGGAAAGAGACTCAGGAGAGTGTTTTATTTTTAAAAGCAGTTAAATGTGTTCACTGAAGAGGAATGCGGGAAATCAAGAGTTCTGCAAACACATCTTTTGAATTACATGCTAAGCAGAATCCCGCTCCTGTTGGATTTTGCTGTTGATTCCCAGAGGCCAGGATTTCGCCCATAGGAATGAGAATAATACTTTGCCTTTGAGGATGCAGTCCGAAACAGACGGCAAGGATTTTAAATTTCTTTTAAACCACAGAGATTTCCAGCCCTCTGTATGGTCTGACCCCAGTGATACCCCGG
Organism: Falco cherrug; assembly: GCF_023634085.1. Lineage (NCBI taxonomy): Eukaryota > Metazoa > Chordata > Aves > Falconiformes > Falconidae > Falco > Falco cherrug. Next base: position 4,388,340 of record NC_073716.1, read on the forward strand.
GCAAGTTATTTCTTTTCTGGCTCATTCAAAGCCATAGCGAGGCTGATGGCTTTTCAGTAGGGTGGCAGCTATTTAGTTAATTGTCGGGATTTTTCCACCTCTTCCCTCCTGCTTTTAGCTTCATTCCAGGGCTTCTGCAGAATGCGGGAACCTGAATTTCTCCAGGTCTCCCTTTCTTGTACTTTCCCATTCATCCTTTGTTCCTTGTGGCCTGCACACTGTAGCTTCCCCCACCAGCGCTCCCATCTTCACCTGCTGAGATGATAGGAAGATTGTGAGATGATAGGAAGATTGTGAGATGATAGGAAGATTGTGAGATGATAGGAAGATTGTGAGATGATAGGAAAATCATAAATAAAGTCTGAACCTGGAGCAGATGACATTATCTTACACAGCATCAGAATTGTATAACTGCAGGGTGTCTGTGAAGAGGATGTAAGAAATACACCACCAGATGAATTTATCTGGAGACCCTGTTGCTGCAGCTGCATCTCGGAAATGATGCCTGTTCAGACTCCGACAGGTTGTCATCTGTTTTCATGCTGCCCCTCAGTTTTATTTAATTTTTATTTTTAAGTTGTTTTATGAAAGCCCTTTGATCTGCTCTGGGTTGCGTGAAAGCGTGCGCCGCCTTCAAAAAGAAACTTCCAAGTCGAATCAGGGCTGGGGATTTGACGGGACTGTTTGCTGGACTCGTTGTTAGTCGGAATCATGTTGTCCCAGTTATGAAACACGGTAAAAAATTGGAAGGAAATTCCGTATGGCGTCATCCATCGGTAACACAAAAATGCATGTTAAAGGCAAGAGCTGCACCTTTCCTCTCCACTCGCCCAAGACCAAAGTTCAGCATCCTAAATCTCTCCTGTGGAAGGCTGGCATCACTGCCTGCAGGAACAGGGAAAAAAGTCTCCCAGTCTCCCGGCCCCACCGCTGCCAGAGGCGCGTGTCCCAATTTAAAGCTTTTTCACCCCAATTTGGTGTGCTTTGTGCGATGTAAATCATGTGAGAGAGAAACCGGAGCCGGGTCCCAGCTGCACGATGCTTCTGTGGTGGCAACGGGAGCTGAGGTATGCGCCTCGAAAAGACGTTTTGATGTGTAAATGCTCGGTCTCTGACAAATGTTTTATTTTTAAAATATTTTTGCTTATTCTCGACAATGATTTTACATCTTTTCAGTATTGGAAAGATAAAAGGTGTAAACAACACAAATCAAAGCCAAACCTTTTAATCTCAGGTGGTGAAGCGCAACATGGAGATTAAAAGAAAATGGTTTGTTTCCTAAATGGTCGTGATGTAAATACCTGTCTGGAAATTAGCTTTTTTTTTTTTTTTTTGTAAATACCCCCAGCTCCTTTTGCATTCTTTTTGGATGTAGAGTGAACTTTCAACTTTTTTGGAAATATTGCAGAGAACGTGTTTATTTACATGCAAATAAATCTCTTTGGTACAAAGAGCTCTCGGGTCTCTGGAAGCTGCCGGCGGCGGGGGGGAGGCTAACACCCGCACCACCCCAACCCACGCCCCCCTCCAACCCCCGAGACGACCCAAGCCCCGGGAGGCGGCGGCGGGGAGCGCCACGCTTGATTTTCCCGCGGGAATGACATCACCGTGACGTCACGAAAGCTCGGCCTGCCATTGGTAGAGCTCCGCGGTCTTCCCGCTCCTCCCGGAAGGGAGCGGAGGGGCGAGGGGGTGTCCTCGTCCCTGTCCCCCCCAACAAACACCGGGACCCCCCCGACCCCCGCGGTGGCGGGGAGGGGGCTGCACCCCCCCCGGTATGGGCGAGGGGACCCTTACGGCCCCCGGAGGAGGGGGGTGGGGTGGGGTCCCGCAGCCCCCGGTGCAGCGGGGAGGGGGGGGGCGCCCCCCGCAGAGCCCCCCCCCCCCGCTCACACCGGGGGGGGGGCAGGAGGACGGGGGCGGCTCCCCACACCTCCCTCCCCGCCGCCGCCGCGCGCCGTGCCCGGCGCTGGCCAATGAGCGCGCTTGTTATTGGCAGGTGCCGTGTTTTTGTTTTGGGTTGAAGTTAAGGCCGGAGGAGACGCGGCGGCGGCGGGTGGAGGCCGCGGAGCCCCGGCACCCCCTGCCCTCCTCCCCCTGCCGGCCTTCCTCCCCCCCCTCCCCGCCATGCGGAGGGAGATGAACGGGGTCACTAAGAGCCGCTTTGAGGTGAGGCCCCGGGGGCGAGGCCGCCCGGCCCGGCTGAGGAGAGGCGGGGTGGGAGGGGGCCAGGCCGCGCCGTGTGTCCCCTCACGGCGTTGGGGTGTGGGGCGACACCCCCCGCCCCCAACCCCCCCATAGCCGGTCATCGCGGCCCTGTAGCAAACTCGGGGGTGGGGGGGGCTATATGAATGAGGCCGAGGGGGCTTTACCCTAGGCTGGGTGCGGGGGGGGGGGGGGGGCTGTGGGTGCGTAGAGGCGGGGGCTTGGGCCTGTCACTGCGACGCGGGGGGGGCTGTGTGTGTGAGAACCTCCCCTCGCCCTGGTTGGGGGTGTCCCCCCCCCCCTTCCGATGCAAACTCCTATGGGGGGGGCGCGGGGCTGCTGGCAACGTGTTGCTGCGGGGAAGTGGCTGGAGCAGAGAGTGTGGGAAGGGGCTGGAGCCCAGGGCAGCCTCCGGGGGGGGGTGGGCTCGGGGGGGGGGTGGTGGTGCCCCCGTCCTGTCTTTTTTTGGGCAGTAGCCGGGAAAAAAAATCATTACGGGGAGGTGGGGGGATGGAGAGGACGGAAGGAGCGGGGGGGGATGGCGGTAAACAATAAGATCTATTCAAAGAATATGGCACAAAGCAGCCGGGCGAGCCAGGGCTGCTTCCAGCTCTGCATTGTTGGAACAGCTGTCTTCCCCGGGTGGGGGAGGAGGGGGGCATCGGCGGGCAGAGCGGCAGCAGCCGGGTTTACTTTTCATCTCTGTGAGAGGCAGTTGTGGAGGATGAAAATACCTGCCCCTTCCCTCCCTCGACCGCCCGGCTCGTGTTCTGTACGAGGACGACACGGGAGGAAAAGAGCCTGGAAGGGTAAAGATGTGGCTGTGTCACCTCCTTGTAGAAGAGGAAGGCTAGCAAGGCAAAAGACTTGGTTAATGGTAAACTGAAGTGTAGTTCCACAGAGATCAGCGTTGAATTCGTCAGGAAACTGGCCCTGGAGTCCAGGAAGGTGCAGCAAATAATGGTTTTGTAATATTGCACATGATACTGTTTTCTTCCTCTCTCAAATCCGTGTCGGCCGCTGTAAATAAGTAGGAGCATGTCTGTTTAGAATGGTTTCACATTAAATAGTGTTGGAATAGTCCTGTTTCTGTAGCATCCAAACGATAAAAACATTGAGCTAAACCTGGAAACTCAGAAAGAGAAGGCTGCATGCGCAACGTGTTTTATCCGGGGTTATTGTTTTTACCGTTCTAGTCTGTTCCTGGCTGGACACATCTTTTTCCTTTTTTTTTTTTTTTTTTTTTTTTATTACTGCAGAGTGGCTGGTTACAGGGCAGAGTAAAGAATAAAAACACGTTGGTAGCAGTCTTCCGTGGGGAAACGTCTTCTCATACAGCAGTGGCCTTTTTTGCTTGCTTAGCCTTTGTCTTGAAATACTGGAGTTCACTTCAATATTGGGAAAGCTTTTCATCGGGGTTTTACCAAAATAAGATTCACCTAGTTCATCGGGGAAGAAAAGTGAGGAAGAGCTTTGTTTGGGTGGGGCTTTTTTTGCTGGAATTGTAAATCATTTCCTATAGTAAAAAATGGCCCAGTTGAAAATAAGTAAAATGCTCGGAGTAGTTGAGGTCTAAAATTACTATTTTTTTTACTCTATTTTTGTACAGGAAGAGTCAGCGTATTATAGAAAGGCTTACTTTGAGCTACCAGAAGTGCCTTTAAACATTATCCTGGGGTTTGGATATGTTTTGGTTAATAAATCAAGGGTGTGGTTTTATTAGCCCTAGCATTGATTATCTCTGACCCACTCACCTATATATCCTGGAAGGGATGAGTTTAGAACTCTTCTGCTTTAAATACTTGGTTTTCTAGTGAGAGTGTTTTGGTCTGAAAAAGCTTCTTAACATGTCAGTGCATTCACACTTATAAATAGATTTATTTTTTCAGAGGGGAAGTATGGGTAGAAATGCAGCTGTCCTTTCTAGAAAACAGTTTCTAATGTTTCTGCTTTAAAAGTAAAAGTTCTATGCGCTGAGGAGAGCGTGCCTTTTAGTGTAATAGTTCATATTTAATGTGACATAAGGACAATTATGCAAAAATGTGTTGAGACTGGAAGCTGCTATTCAAAGTTGTTGAATATTGTAAGATCAACGAAGACAGCACGGGGTTGAATGCTTGGTGATTAGTACTCCTCCTACATAGCCCTCTGCGTTACCTCCGGATTAGAGACAAGAGTTGACTGCTGTGGTAGTTCCCCTGGCTGAGGAGTGGTAAGTAGGGCCTTTGAGTCTGGAGTCTTATCTTGGGGTAAAAATAGCTTGATGCAGAGTTGTGACTAATATGTATTTTGTCGGTTTGAGGCTTTAACAAGTGAATTATTGAGGGGGAGTTTCGTTTGGGTTTTCAGATTTTGGTTTATTGCCTTTTGTTAAGCCATGTAAACAGATTCGTGAACCATTCTTGTTGGGTAATTTTAAAATCCAATCTAGATTGGATTTAATAGTCATTTCTTCTTACTGTAATAATGAAATATGGTAATGGAATATGGGCTAAGCTGCTTAAATTTGACTTGCATATGGGTTTCTGGTACGTATGTGTGGCCAGCTGTCTGTTCCAGGAAGAATGGAACTCTCTTTCTTTTAAATGAAAGAATGAACTCTGGCATGCCCAGCCAAATGAGCATATTCTAAATAAGTCCCTTTTATAGGAGGTGTGGCCACCACAGAGAAAATAACCACTTACTGTAGCAAAGCAAACAAAAAGGGAAAACACTACCCAGATTGACTCCTAATTTTTTGTGGTGTCGGTTTAATATGGAACATGCCCTGACAGATCACAATCCTGGCTTATATTTGGCATTTCTCTGCCTCCTGTCGTACCCGGTACGGGATGTCTGGTGAACTACAATGAAATGATAGCAAATTGGAGGGGATGTGACGACATCTGATGCTTTTGTGCGACTGGTACTCTACTCTTTGAGGGCTTGTTTGCTTTCCAAAGGCCCTAGTTCTCATCACTTCTTTCATCTGTTTCATCCATGCTTTTCTGGCCCGGGATGTCATCTGGAGACCAAGTGTCTTAGGCTTGCTTTCCCCAGCTCGCTGCTGTCAGTAACTCATCATCAAAATAAACATCATCGTCTAGGGCAGAGTGCTCCTCTGAGCTTTCTGGCTTCCAGAGCAGAGTGGATGTGGTCAGCGGCACCGCTCTGAGATGGGTAGCGCTTACCTAGATGCATGCTGAGAGCTGAGGGAGGTAAGCCAGCACAAAACCACCGCCCTGCGATCAGCAGCAGCGTTTTCTATGAGCCAGTGGCTGCTTTGGTGTTAGACCAGTCACGTTGTGGGCATCTTCAGCACCAACAGACTCCGGGCTTTGAAGGGTTCTCTTCCTCTGCAGTGTTTTGTGTTCCATTGAGCCATGTTGTCAGGCTTAAATGATTATAGTTGCCTTTTTTTCCCCTGGACTGTGAGCAATTCATGTAGTCTCCTCTACATCCTTAAACAAAACCACCACTACTTTAAAAAAAAAAAAAAAAAGCACATCATCCTTTCCAGCTTCCTCAGGGAGTCTTCACAACTTCCAATTAGCGGGAGTTGATTCTGGCTGTAAAGCGTTTCTTTATGGGCAGTTTTGTCCTATTAAAAAAACCAAAACAAACAATGAAGTGTGAACTCCAGGGAAGTATCTGAGGAACAAGCGTCTCTACGAGCCTTGGGAGTGCTGTCAGTCGGACAAACGCATCCATCAGTGCAATTCACAGCATTTCTCATCTAGATTTGGGATCCCCAATGTGAGGGAATCCTGACTCGTCTGAACCGTGCTAGTGGCCTCTTTAGTTCCTGGGTCTTGAATTTAGAGCTGCTATGAAATGAGGTGAGCTGAAAGCAAAATGAGAAACTTAAAATGCTTCAAAATAGAGTTGCCTTCTAATAATTAATCCTGCCTCTGTTCAGAAAGCTGAATTGAATAATCTTAATTACCCTAATCCCATTTTTGAATCTGCTGGGTTCCTGAGTCTTAAACGCTGTTCCTGTATTTCAGGGTTGCTTGGCTTTACAGTTCAGAGCTGATCCTGTTGGGATTGTCTTTGTTCCCTTTGCTGGGCTGCTCCTGTGCTCCTTTCTATCCTTCTGGTTAGGGCTTTATTATTTCGAGGGATGGAGGCTGTGTAAACAGGCGGACCCAAACAAAGCGGGCAGGGAGTATCAATAATTCTTTGCACCCCACCATGGTATCTCCTTGCTGTTTTCTAGCAGAAACTTGCAAAAAGTGACGTTCCGTGGCTTTTATACGGCAAGATAAACTGTTGCTGACACGGCACCGTGAAGACATGAGGTAGTGGAGTCGAATTGAGACGGTTCTATTTTGGCAGGTATCTAATAATGTGGCTCTTAAATTCTGACAGTGTTTCTCACTAATTAAAAAAAAATGCAGCTTTGGGAGGGGTTTGAGAGCTGACAGCTTTTCCATACTTTTTTTTTTTTTTCACTTCGGTGTTATGTCATGCTGCTCTTAGGTGTAATAATTTTTCAGCCAGCACTTCTCTTTTTTTGACAGATGAATAATAAATTGTTACTTTATTGTGTACAAAGTGCTTGTTTAAACGTTAAGATAGTAAGAGATGTAAACTGTAACTTGTGTTTCACACCCCCACCGTGCTGGTCCTGTGGCGTTCCATGCTGTAGCAGAGGGAAGAGGAATTCTGCGAGATCTGGAAGCAAAAGGCAAATTGGTTGAGTCAGAGATACTTGACCCAGGCTACAGGGAGACTGGGAAGGATTAAAGAAGAAAACTGCTTTTTGTTGGAGGAGGGGGCCAAGGGGAGAAATCCTTGCTGCTGTGGATTTCTCCTTTGTGGTGTACACGCTGTATTTTGCCATACAGGCACTCTAGGCAAGTTGCCAAAAGCCAAAGAAGGCATAGGATGGGGAACTGACTGATAAAAGGTATTTTGGAAATAAATTCTGATTACTTTCATTTCTTTTTTTTTTTTCTTCTTAATTTGATGCTTGGGGGAAGTTTCAGTTTCAGTCTCCTAGCTCTTTCACCTTGTAGTCTTTGTACTAGGCAGCCACCAGCACATCCCTGCCGTAATTAGGTAGAGCAGCAGCTTTACAAGCGTTGGATTATGTGTGTGTGCTTTGACCTTAGCCCATGTCACCTGAGAGACCAAGCTTGTGTTGCAAAATTTATTTTTTTTTTCTTCCTCCCCCCCACGCCGCCAAATGGGAGTCTCTTCTTCCTTCTTCCCCTGTAAGGAGCTGTGCTTGCAAGTTGGGCAAGAGTGGAAATGTTGGCCGTGGCCAACAGTAATTTCAACAAGAATTATAAGTAAAAATGCCGAAAACCTGTATTTCCTCCCCCTGTTCGCTGCTGACAGTTGTGCAGTACAAATCGCCGGGGCAGCACCCGCTAAGGACCCGTCACTGATTTGGCCCGAGCCACATGAAGAGCGGCGTGTTGTGCCCGAGGCCTGGCTTGCCTGCCTGCGGCTTTTCTTGTGTTTATCGAGGTGAGTGCTGCCTCCGGCCGAAACGGGGGTTCCCCAAGGTGATTTCCCTTGGAGCAGCCGCTCAGGGGGAGCACGTGTGTTCCCGGGGAGAGGAGCCTGACTGCTCGGGCTGCGTCCGTCTTGCATTGTGGCTTGCGTAACAGGAAAGGGAGTTAGGGAGCTTGTTGTGTGCCCGGGTATGTCTCATCTTATTTTAGATCCCATTATTAATTGGGGCCTGGGACAGATCAGGTAATTACTGTTTTCACTGTTGGATCACCTCGCTGCGTTATTTCATTTGACTCATCCCATTATGAAAGGCAACCCGATGAGTGGTTTAGTCTTATTGATACGGGATGAAACGTGTAACCGCGCAGCTCTGTGGAGGGACCCGAGTCTGTGCGTGGCGGGTGGTTGGACGTGCCTGGCTGACCCGTCAATTTTGCTTTCAGATCGACCATCCTTTTACGTGTGGCAAACTCACCCCATGCCCTTCACACCTCACCTCGGGTAGGGGGTGTTTTTGAGACAGAACTAGTCGTTTGACTTTATTTCCAAGTATATACACCAATATTACCATCATCATCTCTTAGATAATAGCTGAATATAAACCCAATAGTGAAAAAAACCCTTATTACCGGTAAAATAGAACTGTAGATTTTGGAGAGGGACAGAACTGTAAGAAATTTGTTTGGCAAAGAAGCTTATTTGAATTGTGATGAGCCTTGGTACGTACTCGGAGGGCTAGATGAATCTCAATTCTAGCCTGAAAATATTGAAGCATGTGTCTGGTTTTGGGTTTGGTTCTGGGTGTTTTGTTGTTTGGTTGTTTTTTTTTTTCTTTTTTAATTCACTCAAAGGGCATTTGTAGTAAACCACTACCCTGCTAAAATGAGCTTCTAGAAAGCAAAAAATAAATAGATAGTGGGTGTTTTGTAGCACAGTCCATGGCCATAGGCTGTGTCCCTGTGAAGTCAGGAAGTCTTTGTATTATTTTTACTCTCCTTCTTCGTTGGTGTTGGATGTTGTTTTTGTGGGCAACAGTGTGTATTTCAAACTTCGAAGGGTGTGTGTGTGAGAAAGCAGCATCATTTTAAAACAAATGTCTGTAATAGGTCATAAAACACCAAGATGACCACTCGTAGGATGCTGAGGTTTTTAATGGAGCTAAAAAAAAAAAAGTAGCTGCCCAAAAGCAGCTTTGATGGCAGCGTATGTGGTAGTTTTGCTTCTTGCTGCGTCTCTTTACCGCATCGTGCCAACTAACTTTGACCTCTGCAGTTCTTGGACACGCGAGCCATCGCTGAATGTTTTCAGAGGGTGTTTTTCATTCAGCACCAGATACAACTTCTGGTAAAGACAAAGCCGATTAACTGCAAGCTTCTGCTTCCCCAAGCTGTCACAAGGCTGCTTCAGGTTCTGCCCTGCGTCCCTACCAGGACTCTCAGATGTGTATCTCCTGCAGCCTACGTCAGCCAGGAGAAGTCGGGTAACTAAAATGCTGGTGGTGCCTTTTTCAATTGCAATTTAAAAACACAGTGAGCTTTTAGTTGTAGTTGGGGGATGCTTTGTTTGTGGGGAAACTGTCTCACAGCCAAAACTGGGATAGGAGAACAAAACAGGTGAACAAAAAGCTTAGGAACGTGCTTTGGTATCTGACAGCTGTTTCTAGGTTTGGAAAAAATACAGCATATAGCACATGCAGTGCTTCCAGTTGAAATGGTATTTCTTAAATCAGAAGTAGTCTTCTGGTACCTCACCTTGAACATCTGACTTTGAAGGTTTATTTTTTGAATGCAACAACATAACCTTCTCTATTTGCACGTAAATCACCTGATGAATTTCTCCTCTGTGGCAGTTTCTGCGTTACGGTGACGTCAGAGATGCGCGCAGCAGGCAATTCTTTATCACGGGCTTGATTTCTGTAGGGCTTGACTAATTTTTTTGTTCAGCCTCATGCTTTTGGTATTGCTGAATCAAAAAAAAAACACCAAAAACAAAAACAAAGCAGCTATTTATTTAACCTTGCTGTTGAATGCAGAATGGAGTCAGGGTACACAGAAGCGTAGCTCATCCGTACCCCAGCTACTTATCGCCAGCAGAAATTTAAGCTTTTCCAAAGCGACGACAGATGAGGAAGAAGCGATGTGACGGTGTATGAGTAAATTGCCTATTGAGCTATTTTTAGGCATATTAAGCCTATAGTAAACCTTTTCAGCCAGGGTCTGTTTTGTCTCGGTTTTGTACTGCTTAGTCACGATTGTGGTTGAGCAGAGCCCTGGTGCTGAGCCAGGCTGGCGAGGGTGCCTGTGGCACGGTGCGTGGCAGGAGGCAGCCGGCTGCTCCGCGCTCCCCGCTTCTCCCGACACAAACGCCGTGGGAGGATGCCGGAGCATCACAGCCGCTAAGGATGGAGTTTGTCACAGCAGCGGCTTTATTCGACAGCCAGCCATTTTCCTTGGAGATTTTAACAGATTAAACTGGATGTTTGTTTTGTTTGGGGTTTTTTTGTTGGTTGTTTTTGTTTGGGTTTTTTGTTGGTTTTTTTTTTTTTTAAAAAAAAAAAAGTCCCTGTGTAACAAAAGGCTAGAAGGAAAATTCAGCCAGTCCGGACTGCTTGTGGATGTAAACAACTTTATGCTTTGTGTCGTGTCCTTGTATTTTACTGTCACTTCTGTGTGATCTATCTCTGCAGTGTCATTTTTTTCTTTGCCTCCAGTAAGGCAGTTCAGCCTGCTGAAACTCCCGCTTCCCTTAAGCCTTGTACTGGGGAAGGAGCACTTCTGAACTGGTGCTCGGTGCGTGTCGGTGATGTTTGGTTATTTGAGCCCTATTCATTGGTAGTATTTTTTGACCAAAATGAAGTGAGGGGTTAGTATATATTGACAGTGCTTGCAAGAAGTCACTTCCAAGCTTCACTGAGCTTTTCCAAAGGAAGTATGGAATGAATTCCACGTTTTTCTTTTGTGTTTTATGCCTAGCTTGTTGGTTTGGGGTTTTTTGTGGTGGTGGGTTTTTTTGGTGGGTTGTTTTTTTTTTTTTCACTAGATTGGCATTGTGTGCCATGAGCTGGGTTTGGCATGTGTCCTGTCTTGTTTCAGTGACTTTGTACTGGGCTTGTTCGTCTCCTCCATATGGACTGGAGCAGATAAAAGTGATATAAATACTACCAGTAATGCTAGATTTTTGGATGTGAGCCAGCAGCTGTATAGCTGAAGAACACCTCACAGGGCATCTCTGGCTCGTCAAGATTTAAACTCTTTGAACAAATTTGTACAGGTGTTTAATTTCTTTCACTTCACAACAGCAAAAAACTCTTCCAGAGCCTTGAAGGTTAATCTCCAAAATGTCTGGATCATCCAGATTGGGTGGGGATGTAAACTGACAAAATATGCCAGCTACATATGTAATCCTTAATTTATGATGGCAACTGTTGATTCCCCACCTTTTCTAGCTTAAAAACAAGTTTCCAGGCTGCATTATTTACTCTCTAATAATTGCAGTCTGTTTTCTGTCTTGGTTTTAATTGCTTAATTTCCTGTGGTCATAAGTAGTTGTGGAGGGTCTGGCCATTATTTGCTTGTGGACCAAAGATCTAGTGGGCTTTGGGTCTAAAGAACGGCTAAAATTTCATCCTCGGCACACGGTTACCTTTTTCTTTTGTGTTTGTAAGGCCGCTGTAAGAAGTTTGTCTTATGCCGTTTCTTTATGCAAGGAAACAAGTTGCTATATTTTAAAATTATAATATTTATGAATAATTTGTGGCTTCTTAAGAGGGTATGCTTTAAAATTCTGTACTTGTTTCACGTGAAGTTTGCTGAATACAGAGGCATGAAAGACTTTACTGGTTATGTTTGTACTTACTGTTTATAGTTTTCATTTCCTGCTGCCCACCTGTATGGGTGTCTCGCTATTGGGGGGGGGGGGTTGTACTGAAAACGGGTGTCCATCTTCCTTCTTTCCTTCTCTCTGCATCAGCCTGACCATGTCCCCGGGCCGTGGCAGCGTGCGCTGTTGTTTTTTTCATGCTTTTTGGGCAGCTTCACATTTTCGGTCTGCGTTCTCGAGGGGCTGGGGGTGCCAGACCCTGTGTTTTTTCACTGGAGTGAACATTAAGGTGGATGACAGTCTGGGTGTAACGACTGAGTCGAGTGCCTTTGCTAGCTGCTAATTCCATCGAGCCCTAAATAAGCGTCATCCCTTTTTCTCCGTTGCGCTTTGAGTTTTCTACTTTAGCAGAAAAATGTTTGAGTTCAAAGTCCGCACCTAGGCTAACGCCGTGTGCCGGGTTGTTGGCTTTGGCACTGATGCTTCCAAAGTTAAGCTTCATGTGATTTTTTTTTTATATATATATATTTTTAAGACTAGCCATCCCCCTCCCCCTGCTGATGCCAGATGCAGTCTCAGTTGAAAACGGGCTGTGTCTGTCAGTAGTGCAGTAAATACTCCCGCCCTAGCTGATGTGTGCAGCAGCTGTACTGCACTGCTGGCTCGCTGGTGTTTAGCTTGTGTCGAGTACAAACACGGACAAATACTTGAGATCCTGTTAACCTTGATGGTAGCATTTCTTGTCCAGCTGAACATGTTCTTCAGTGCTTTGCGGGGCGATACAGGTCTTGAATCACGCTGCCTCTGTGTGTGACCACGTTTGTGTCCAGGTAGACACAGAGAGGGATGCTGCTCCTTTCCTCCTCGGTGCCCATAACAATATCTGGGGGGTTACGCAGAAACAAGCTCTGCAAATAGTCAAACTGAAAGCGAGTGTGTCCTTATGACCAACTTTGAAACTTTATGTAGTAAATTCCCTTATGTTTGGTGGCAAAGTAGGATTTTGGTGGCACTGGAACTTTGCGCTGGATGTTGGTCACTTCAGGTTCTGAAGTTCCTGCGTCAGAGATGCTGGGAGGGACGTGAGTGTTTGTCTATCTTAGAGATGTACCTTCATTGTAGACCACCCATGTCGTGCTGCAGATCTGCTCTGTCCTTTTTCTGCTCTTTGTCTTTTTAGTGGGCAAAACTCTGCGGAACAAAATGTTGGGAAAATCGATGGTGGGTTTCAGCGTCTGCTGTCATATAGGCAAGGCAGTCTGGTATGTCTGTATGTCTAAACTGCACTTGACTGGAGAAAAAAAAAAAGTCCCTACTGCTGTTCTAGCGGAAAATCTTCTTGGTATGTCAGATGAGTAAACTGTTGTTCTCTTAAAAATGCAGCCAGTAATGTAAGAATTGCTTACAGAGAGTAGTTTTGAGCATTTAGGGTAATGTCAGCTAACTGTGCTGTGTGTTCTGTACATTAATATTCCTAATTATTTCCAGTAAACTGCAAATGTTGCAATAACTCCTGTAGAGGCTTCTCAAGTGTGTTTTTCCACACACAAAAAAAGTGAAAAACAAAACTTTTGTTCCCCATAGGAACACCCCTCCGGCCCTTCCCCAACAATAAAACCAAAACTATTGCCAGATGTGACATTTACAGGAAAGCATTGCCCCTTCCCTCTGCCAGCCCAGACCGCAGAAGAGCTCTGCAGCCGAGAGCCTGCCCCGAGTGGGGGTCCGCAGCCGCTCAGGGGGAGCTTTGCCAGCTCTCTGTAAGCCAGGAAGGACAAATTTGTGCCACTCTGTCTTTGGAGACTTTTCCGTGGAACTGGGGGTAAGGGGAGCATAACTCTTCTGGAAGCAAATACTTAAATCTTGCAGAAACTGCTGAATAAACGCTCTTCTCGCTGGAGAAGCTTTTACTTGTTGCTGTGGAATAATATCCATCAAACTGATATTGAGACCTCCATGTTAATACAGCAACTCGTTCTCGGATGGGAAGCAAAATGTAATTTGGAATCTGGATTTCCTGAGAGGAGCCGTAGGTGTTAGCTGTACCGCCTTCTGCACTAACACTTGCCACACATTTGTGTCACGTCGTAGGGAGAAGCGCAGACTCTCCGTGAGCGGCTGCATCAGTCCAGCACGTGGACACCTCATTTACACGCTGAACACTGACAATATCCGTTTGCTCTGGGCGGGATGGATAGAGCAGCACCAGACCTGAAGGAGAGAACCACGTGTCCCCGTGTTTGTCTGGCTTTTGAAGCCTGCTCCATGACAATGCGAGGCTTGCGTAAAGGCTAAATGGGCGGCTGCAATAATGACACGCACTACTTTATATTTGAACTCAAATGCATGCCTGCTACGAGTTGCTTCACTTACAGAGCTTGCCTCAACTGTTGTTCGCATCCCTCTTTGCATCTATGATGAGCAGGGTACATATGTAGGTGTTCCTTGTGCGGGGACACTCGTAATTACATGCTGTCACCCGTCGCACGCTCGGCGGTGAAGCGCTGTCGCCTGGATCCCGTGGTGGTGTCATTCAGATGACCCAATTTGGATGCTGTGCCCTGTAATGAATGGCTGACACCACCAGTGCCTGAGTAGCAACTCTGTCTTCTACGCTGGTAGCAATGCCTCGCAGCTGATAAATCTGTTTAATTAGCCCCACACCGAGCGCTTACAGGCTGCTGCGGGACTGCGCAACCAGATGAATTGAGCCAGTTTGCAAAACTTTTAATACTCTGGAAGGCAAGGGCAGAGTTATTACGACAAATGGGCAATTACGTGTTGCGTTAAGTGACTTCAGTGTAAGGCTGCAAGAACTGTATCTTTTGATGGCTTCTGCCCATTTGTTTTCATAAACTGGCTTGATTGGAACGCTTCTGGGTGATGGTGCTCTAGAGAGAAGCACAGCGGTGCCATAAATACATCCTGGGAAGTACCAGGTTTTTGTCTTCTGGGTTGTAATCTCTGGGCTTCCATAGAATTATTCAGGTTGGAGATAGTCTAACCCTTAACGCAGCACGGCCAAGCCCACTGCTAAACCATGTTGCTCAGCACCATGTCTACACGTTTTTTAAACCCCTCCAGGGATGGTGGCTCTACCACCTCCCTGGGCAGCCTGTGCCAGGGCTTGAGCACCCTTCCCATGTGGAAATTTTCCCTAATATTCAGTATAAACCTCCCGTGGTGTAACTTGAGGCTGTTTCTTCTTGTCCTGTTGCTTGTTACCTGGGAGAAGAGACCGCCCGCCCCCCTGCCTAGAGCCCCTGTCAGGCAGCTGTAGGGAGCAGTAAGGTTCCCCCTCCCCAAGCCCCTTCCTCTCCAGGCTGAACACCTCCAGTTCCTTCAGCTGTTCCTCATCAGACTGGTGCTCCAGACTCTTCAACAGCTTCGTTGCACTTCTTTGGACACTCTCCAGCATCTCTACATCCCTCTTGAAGTGAGGGGTCCAAAGCTGAACACAGTATTCAAGATGTGGGAAGTTACCGTGGGAGGGTACAGGAAAGTTAAGGGGGTTCTGGTGGGTTCCTGTGGGTGACCGGAGGCTGGATCATCCTTGTTGCTAGCACCTCTGGCCATATACTCTTACAAAAAAACCCCATAAAATAAATAAAAACATGGCAAAACAGGCCCTTCCGGGTGCACCTGTCAAATGTTGAATGCACCAGACTATTCCAAACTGGGAGCCAAACGGTTACAATTCTCCTCTTATTGAACAGTAAATGTAAATGGTGTATTAACATTTTAATTGGTTTGCGAGTTAAAGGATTGATTTATGGATTAAGTTCCCCCAGTTTTGTCATTTCCTTGGGCTTGCAAAGCTGGTGCCGAGCGCTGGAGTTGCAATTAGATGGATCCTGTTTGTTCTCCCTCTGAGCCCCTGTTGGAACAGGGGAAGTGTTTCCATCTGCAGCGCTGCTGAAGCGTGTACGTGCAAAGCATCCCATGGATTGTAAAACCTCTTTGTGGGAAGTATAAAACTGCTAGCAGGCATATGCCCTGGAAAACGGTGGGTTCTGCCCATTTTCTAGCTTTGGTGGAAGAGCTTGGCATGACAATATTTGCAGGAAAAATAAATCATCTGAAGTGAGCAGTGACCAAATCCTGTGTGCGCTGTGGCATTGCGTAGCTGCAGCTGCCCAGGGCAGCAAAGCCATCACTTCCACTGTGTGTGGATGTTGCTCTGAAGACCAGTAAGAGATTTATAGTAACCTAACTGGGAACTGCAGCACGCTGTTTTAAACTTTACCCAGCTCTGGTGTTCAGGCAGGACATGTTTTCCTTTGCCTTGTAGCAGATTATAGCGATCTGTACTAATTTAATACAAGTTTTGAAGCCTAGTATCCGCTTCCATGGTGTTTGTTCTAGATTTATCCCTTCTGTTCTAGCTAGAAAAGGCTGTTTCAAAAGTTTTCAAGCGCGCTGCTGGTCTGCCTTTGTCTTGATGGGTGGAAGACTAAGAGGAATTTCATTCCCTTCCATTTCTTCTGCCTAAGGGACACGGCTTCACGCAGCAGCAAACTTGATGCTTTGCGGAAGATTCCGTGTTTTATCTGCCAATAAAATTTACATACAATAAATTCATTTTTCTGTGTCCTGTCAAGAATAAGTTAGTCTACTGAATAACGCCTGGTATGAAAGGATGTTAAGAGAGATATTAGGAAAAACAAGCTTAGGTCATTTAGTTTTTATCGCTAGAAGTAATTTGAAAAGCCTGGAAGTCTAGAATAGCCTCTAACATTTTTTCAGATTAGTTTCAGTCTTGTATAGACTTGCCAGGCAGTCAGAATGCCCGCTGGTATATTTAACTAGCTGTACCTGCTGCCACGACTTAGCAGTAGATCCCGATTCCAGCCTGTTTTCACCCAGCCTCAGTCATCTGAGCAGCGGTTTGGCAGGCAGGCGTGAGGAGAGGGCTCTGGTGGTGTACCCTGGCGTTCCCACGGAAAGGGAATTCCAGAGCTGAGGTTCTCCCGTGGAGCACATCCTGCCTTGGCCCTGTCCCGTTGTAAGTACTGTTTCAGTAAGACAAAACCCCAAACGTTCCTTTGGTATAACGCTGGGCGAAGCGTAGCTTCTACAGAAAAATAATGTAAGGCTTCAATTTGCGCTGGGATCCAGGTTAAGCTTTTTCCGCGAGCGATGTAACAGGCCAAAGGCAAGAAGTCGCCTGTGTTTTGCACAAAGCTGTTTGCGAGCATCCTTGCCGTACGGTCTCGGTGAGCGACGGGCAGGGACTGTTGCCTGCGTTCTCACCGTAAAATCTGAATTCAGACAAAGCCTCGTCGCCAGTCCAGATGAGACAGAAGAGGCTTGCTGGCTGCCTCTGGAATCTCTATTTTAATACTTCCTGCCCCTCGCCTGTTCACTACTCTGGTTCCTTTTCGGAAGTTTCCTGCTGTTGTCTGATCTGCTCCTTCAGTTTCCCTTAACTTTTTTGTGCAGGGTGCTGCTTCAGGGGTAAAATTCTGGCCAGGACAATAATGGGAAAGAGGATAGAGCTGCCCGATCACTATCATTCTTGTAACTGGGGGAAGAAAAATCAGTCTGGTTTTCCCATGAATAATTCCTCTGCATTTCTCCTTTGTTAGAGTTTTCTCCAGAATTTCCTTAATTTCCCAGCTGATCAGCTAAGCCATCTAATTAGATGATCCAGTCCCAGCATGTGCACACACATTGGCTCCTTTGGCAGCCTCGGCAATGTCCTGACCCCGCCAGGCGTTGGAGAGCGTTCATCACCGAGGCTGGACGCGGTCCGTGACTCGAGGAGATGCTCTTCTGCCCTGGTCTCTGAGGGAACAGACTTGACAGAACTGGTGTGAGCTGGGGAAATGGCAAAACTTCCATTTTAATTATCTGCAAAACGGGCTGAGTAGTTGCCTGTCTAGTGGACCATTTAGGACTTGCTAACTTGTGATATCTTCTGGTGGGAAGTGATAAAAGCGGCTGTGGGGGGGAAAACACCACCTCTTCTGTGTGACATTTTGGGAAAGAATGCTGGAGAGTTCGTGTCCCACTTCAGCATCATGCCTCAGTATCTTGAGATAATTAAAAAGCAAGCTGTGATTTAGAAACACAGCTTTAAAGTTTGACTCTAAAAGCATTGGGTTTGGTGTTCTCTTGTACCGATGGCGTTAGCCTGTTGTCAATTCGTTATCGCTGATTGGAGCGTATTAAAAAGCTTCTGAGCAGCAGCACGTGGGCTTTTCACGTTGAGCTGTGATGGTTTCTTTGACAGGTGATGGGGTTGGGTTGATGCTCAGGTACAGAGTTATTTGCTGCTTGGAGAAGCTGTTTTCTGTCAGCCAGGCCTAGCGTACAGCTTCATAAGCCACTAAGATCTTACTTTCCTTTTTTAACTCTTAATCTGATCCTCTGCCACTTAAGTGACCTAGCTGATGCTGGTTTTCTTTGCTTTGCATACAGACAACTAAATCGATTCAGAGCACTTAATCAACCGATTAGAATCAGCTTTTCCAGACTGCGATTTCAGCAGCAGTTTTTACCAAGTTGGTAGCTGGGGTTGATCAGTTCTCAGTGGTTCCAGTTGTTAAAAAGAAACTTTGTTAATGAAATTAAAGCTCATTCTCATTGTTCCCTGCTTTGGGTTTGGGACTGTTGAAAGCATGTTTCTAAATGGAATCAGGCATCACTGCTCAGCAGTCTTAGTTCACAGATCACTCTAATCATTCCTCCCACAGGCAGAAGAGCGTGGAGGTTGTTTGCTTGTTTGTTTTTTCACCATGGCAAGACAATACCGAGTCTTTTGAATATATGTAGATACTTCTCAAGAAACACATGAGGCTTTGCTGTCTCTTTTTTCTTAGGACTCATTTGAAAAAAGAAGTTCCTCTTGTTCTTGCAGCCAATGAAGCTAGTTTAGCTGGTCCAGAAGGTCCATTTCAGATTTATAAATTGTTGGCCACTGTGATAATGCTTTGCATGGGAAACAGCTCTGTCTTCATTGCCTTAGAAGAACCCAGCGGTGTTTTCCCAGAACCATCTTTCCTCCTGATGCAGCACCAGAGGTCACATCTCCCTTTCAACCATGCTTCAGGATTTAAAGAAATAACTAAAAAATACTGTTTGCCCCTGAGCACCCAAGGACTGCTCCCAGTCAGTCCGCTGCAGGAGCAATACAAAATGCTGTAATACTTTCTCGTTGGGCTCCTGCTCACCGGTGCTGTGCCCTTTTCTGCGAAGAAAACCAGTCCTGCTACGTTCCACCTCCGTTTGCTGGCTGTTGGGGCTGCTTGGTGGCTCTTGCCGTGGCCCTTCCCTCCAGCCCGTTTGCCATCTCCTCGTTCGATGTGTTGTTACGCCTCACGGTTTTCAAGCGGTGCGCGGTGGTGTACCTTCACGGAGCTGTGGCACAGGTGGCAGCTCGTAGTAATGCTGTAGGTGATACCTTTGGTAGTCAGTGGCAGCCGACAAGTACACCCTAATCGTCACTTACTTTAATAGCTAAATTGAAAATCTCAGTTTATATTGAATATGTCAATCCACAGAGCGTTCTCGAACCATTTTTTAAACTATATCAGATGTAATATTCTATCCAACTGTGGTTCAATCCAGGAGTTCGAAAGCTTGCGTACAAAGTTTATCTTTGGAGAATTTATTGGTCCAGATGTCTCTCTCAAAATGGCCTCGTTAACCAGCAGCTTCTTCCCTAGAGAAGTAGGTTTTGTTTCCTTAATGAAAATATATGGCTGAATTGTTCAAATTGTTTTTTTTTACAGATGTTCTCGAACAATGATGAAGCTGTGATCAACAAAAAACTTCCAAAAGAGCTGCTGCTTCGGTAAGCCTTCTTCCAGTTTGTGAGTTGGAGACTTGTGTATTGTTGTTTGCAGGCAGGAGCTGATTTTGCTGGTATGCTCATGAATCAGGAGCTTGCATCAGATGGTCACTTATAAAGCCACAGACAAACACAAGCAGATAAAGGTCTGCATCGGCAGCAAGTTATGCTAAATAATGCTAGGGTCTGGGTTTTCAAATACTAAATGAATTTGCTGGTTGCCTGTTTTGTAGGTGGAAACTATAGCACTAAACCAGTCCTTAATGAAAATGAATGGTAAGTATGGGCTAATGTGTAGAATAGGATTCTGCCTGTCTCTAAAGTGTTCAATTTAAAACAAAAGACATTAGTTCCCTTACTCCAATGATGCTCGAGCAGACTTTGTCCTTTTCGTCGTCAATAAGAGACAGATCTTCAGCACCTGGCAAGGTGGTCCTGTTGGCAAGATCAAACAGATCAGACTTTGTGGATCTCTGTAGACAACTGCCCTCTTCCTCTGCTGCCTTTCCATGTGCATGCACGTATGTACCTTCGGAAGTTTGCCTTCTGCAGCGCAGGATTAGCGTGATGACGTGTGTGTGGTTGTACCTCAGTCGTCACAGTTGGGCGTCTCGAGGTAAAGTCGTGTTCATCAGTGCTTTAAGCTGAGATGCTAGACTGTAAATGGTGAAGGGAATTGCAGGCAGCAGCTTGAATTATTAACACAAACAAAATCCTTACGCTGCAGGAAAAGTGTGTAGCACTGTCAACCCTCAATGGCAGTAAAAAGTCTGGGGAGAGGAGCTCTGACACAGGAAACTGCTTCTAGCTCACTTGTGAAATAAAAGAAATAGAAAAAGAAATCTGACTATCATTTGGGTGCACTGCTGCCTCTATTCTCTCTAATGGTGTCTCCATTCTGGCTCGGTTCCTTTTATTCCAGTATTATTCATCCAAAAGCAAGATGTGTGGCTTCCAGAACCCTCCTTGCTAATAACATGGGTATTTGGGTTTTGGGTCTGGTACAGAGTTAAATGATTGCCTGTGCTGTACAGAGGTTGCTGGGTAAAAATCAGCATCCGTACTGGGAAGAGCCCAGCAACCTGTGGGAGGAGCAGGATGGAGTAACAAACATGACAGGATACCCTAGCCCAGATGGGTTTGTACAGATTTTTTGCAGGTGACAGCAGTTGTCTTCACCCAGTACTTGCCCCGAACCACTGGTATGGATGGATGTGCTGCAGCAAATACAGAATTGGAAGAGTGAGAAAATTGTCTCTCTGGATTTTCCGAGCGGATTCTTTTTCTGATGGGATCAAGTAGGTCCTGGTATTGCAGGTGCAGCTAAACCAGGATTTGCCGTTGTGGGAAGATGACAGGTAGGCTGGGGACAGGTTGTGAAGAGTACTGACACGTGAGGCAAGGAGTTCATGTAACATAGGGAAAGCAGGGGATCTGGTAGGGAGAGGATGGTTCGGCATTGAGATCTTACGGAGATTTTTGATGGACTTCAGGGGAAGAGGCATGTGGTCGCTGGGCTCCCAAGGAGCAGGACCTTGATTAGAGCACGGATGAGCTTTCTGGTAGATCAGTCAAAGTGGAATGATCCTGAGTGGGCCCCATAAGCACAACTTGGTCCGTAGGAGGTAGCTGATGTTGAGGAACATTACTATAGAAAATCAGAGAAGGTTTTGTCATAAGCAGGAGGGAATCAATGCATCAAGCGGGAAATTTTGTCAGTACAAGCCACAGTGTGGCTGAGTTCTCAGCAGTACACGTGCTTCTGCCCTGTGGAAAAGGGTTTTGCCTGTTGTGTCTTGGTATCACTGATCATCCTAACCTGCTGTAGAACAGAGCAAGTGTTCAGGACCGTGTGGAACCTCGGAGAAATAAGGAGATTGAGTTTATAAATGTTTAAAGCTCATAAGTAATGGTTTTGAGAGTTGGAATTCACTGTTAGCATACTGTGAAAATTAATTAGTGTGGATTGACAGTGCAGCCTTTGAAAGAGAAACTTGGATGCATTTATCTGCAGGAATCTCCTGTAAATGAGTGTCACTGTCTACAAGACAAAGACTTATGTGTTTAAGCAGTGCTACTGTGTAATGTCTTGTTCTCTGGTTTGTTCATTCTGCAGATGGCATTGATGTCTCACGTATGTGGTTGCAAAGTGGAAAGCTGCACTTGAGCAAAATAAAGAGTAGGAGGATATAAAAGGGGTGAACAGCAGCCCTTGTCACACCCCAAGATACAGAAATGTGCAGCTTCAGTAATGCTTTTGTCCGTGAGAATGGGGTGGAGGTGGAAAGTGCTCTGGGGGGCTGTCCTCAGAAATCTCTCCTTTAGACGTGGCCGTGATTCAGCCGTCATGTCATGTTCTGCCTCCCCACAACACTGGCAATGGTGATGTTTGTCCCGCGTTTCCCCAGGAGCAGGGCTCTGAACAAAGCTGTCCTGCCGCACATGGGGCGAGATCAGCTGCTGGGTCACAAATCCTTGTCCTGATGCTGCTGCAACCTGCTTCAGCTTTGTCTCCTGCCAGCTGAGTTTCTAGGAGCTTTACACCTTTATACATAAATACACCTTTACACGCGAACAAGCCAAACCAGAAAACAGCGGCGTTCTGTTCGCTGCTTCCCTTCCTCCTCTGCTGCCGGCTCCTCTTTGGGCAGCGTCTGGCTTGGTGACTGCGAACGGTGAATTCATGGTCCGCGTCGGTTCTGGCTGTGGTCGTTTCCCCAGAAGGTGCATCATGGCCCTGTTTCTCTGGGCTGGCATTAATTGAAGCCCCGTTGAAAAGGTGCATTCATTCTTTGAGGGCTGCCTGCCAGTCGCTTTTTGTCTGGAAGCCAAACCCCAACCCCAAGCTTGGATTTGCGGTGGCAGTGGTGGTCTCTGCCGGTTTCCTGAAGAAGGTTTACTCTCAGCGTGATGTGGGGCTGCTAAACAGCTTACGTTTGGCAGGGTGAAGGGGACCAGGCTGTGGGAGTTCATCTTTTCCTTAGTGGTTCATGGGCAGGTCAAGCAGTTTTCAGTTCTCTCCTGGCATAAGCAGCTTTTATGCCGTGCTGCTGCCTGCTAGCCCGTTTTCAGCACAGCTAGTCGTTGGCACCGGCA
Source organism: Falco cherrug (assembly GCF_023634085.1). Lineage (NCBI taxonomy): Eukaryota > Metazoa > Chordata > Aves > Falconiformes > Falconidae > Falco > Falco cherrug. The sequence continues at coordinate 4,410,700 of NC_073716.1, forward strand.
TTGCCATCTGACCTTCAAAACCCCATGGCGATTTATTCCTTGGGAGCTCGAGTGCTGCTGGGGACCGGGAAGCGACAAGAGCATGTGGGGGACTGGGGAGTTGGCAGCAAAGTTGACATTTCTCTCCTCTTGGCTGGCCCGTTGGCATAAAACGAGTACGGAGCAAAACTTCACTTGAACGGTGGGTCACTGACATAAATTTGTGTTGATAATTTTAGAAAGCTGAAGGTCTAAGCTAGCTCACCTCAAAGCCTTTTGCAGCATCCAGGCATTTCATTAGAGTCTTGACCCTAATCTAATTAGAGGGCCAGTGGGAAAGTGAGGAGTCCTAGAAAACCCTGAGTGGATTAAGAGCTTGAAACCTGAAAAATGCTCGAACTGCAGCGTGTTTTAGCTAAATTGTCCAGTGCTGAACTGTTCAGGCAAAGCCCTGAGCACGGGGAGTTACTTCGCAGTGAAACAATTTAGTCTGCAGCAGTACCAGACTTGTTTTAATTCCCATTTGGAATACTCGGTCTGCCTTCACCTGTGATCACTGTTTGACGATCAAGTTATCGGTGTGGATTATTTTCTTACTGTCAACTCTGAAGAGTAAAAAGAGCAATGTAAGAGTACGGCAGTCAGCTGTGAGCAAAACTGAAATCCTGTCTGTTGGATGTGAAAATAAACATCCCAGCTTACGTGCCTTTTGATCTACTATGGCAAAATGGGGAAAACCGTTCAAGTAGTACTGTTCATGCTGCTGCCACTTACTCTTCTCTGCTTTCTTTCACCAGATAAACTCAATCTGACCAGAGCAGTAGCTATTTTCTCAGGATTCGGTGCTTTGGAACAATTCCAGGAGGATGACCCCTCTCTAGCGTTCCCCGATTCCTGAGAAGATGGTCTGGAGCTGACTGAGTTGCATCCAAACTTCTTGTCAGCCCAGTACGTTTTCTATTGTCGCGTCCAGTTTTAATCAAGCCGTAGGGTATTAGCAAGAATGTGTATGATTTCAGGTGAACGTATAGATTACCTTTGCTTTATCTCCCGTTGTGTGGCTTGCTGAAAAGAGACCCAGCAGTTATGACAGTGCTGTGCTCCCGTTCGGAAGGTGGTGACCGCTCAGTCATTGCTTAGCCATGTGGGCAGCTTGTTTATGGGGGTTTGGGGTTGTTGGGTTTGTTGTTTGGTTTTTTGTTTGTTTTTTTTAATGTTCCCTAGCAGCTCCTTAGAGAAGAAAAATCCTGTCCTCAGGGCTGCAGTAGAAAATTTAACTCGGGTCATTGTGCCTGCAAAACTTCAGCTGTGCTCCTGCTGTTCTCTCCAGTTCACGGAGCCAATTCTGAAATGACCAAAATGCGCAACAGAGTGGTGACTGCTGCTGAAAGAGGAATTTTTGCAGTCTGATTCTGCTGAATCATTGGCTGATATTCTTGAAGAAATGCAAGAGCAGTTCAGAAAACACTGAAGAATGCTCTTGAGCTCTTCAGAGCCAAAGTCTGCGAGTTAGGCCAGGGAACTCCTGGCAAAGCTCAGCAGCGTTAACCTCGGAGGTGAGAGGGGCAAGCGTTCTGCTGTGATGACGTCCCTTCTGCTGTGTGGGTAGACTGGGAAGGGAGGAGCAGGAAGTAGAAAAGAATTTGGCCAAGACCTAAGAGCCCTGATAGAGGGATGAGATGGTTATTAATAGCCTGGGATTTCCATGGAGAAAGCAATTTTCATGAAAATATAGAAAGCTTATGTAGTTACTGACCTAGCCACTGTTCCCATGGAGTTTGATTTTTTTTTTTATTTTTTTTTGCTCCTATGATGGGAATCTAGGGTGAAAGTAAGAATTTTCCCTAGCTTTTATCATTTCCCCAGGCTTTCCTTGTATTGTTGTACATTGAGTTGTGCTAAAATCCTCAGCGCTCACAAACATGCAGGAATAAATGCCATGTAATCCAAGGGGAAGACTTGTCTGTAAGCAGTGAGCATGGAACCGCTTCTGAAATCCAGAAGTGGGTTCTCACAACAGTGTTACGTTGCATATTAGCTCCTTTCCAGACCTTTTAACTGCATGTATCTCAGCGCATGTCACTGTCAATTTTGTCTCATGATGAGGTGCGTAAGGAAGAGATGAGAAGTATCTTGAATGAAGCTCCTTGGATCTGTGAGTGTCTTTGGGCAGTGTAGAAACACAGGAGAGCGTGTGGCTGTTTATTCTGCCATAGCCTGACTTAACTGAACATTTTCTAAGCTACATGATGCCTGTAAGCATCTGTGTTTTGATAAATAATCTGCATTCATCCTCTGTCAGTAACTTCCTTTACCACCATCATTGATGTTTCTAAAGTGCTTTTTATATACCTGTTGGTCAAGAGAGCTTGATCATGCAGTTGTATCATCTCAGCCTTGCTTGTGCCTTCTCCTAAAATACGAAAAATCCAGGATTTGCTCTTTATATATAGCGACAGACAAACACACGGGTGTCTGGGAAGGTGTGCGGCACGTATCAACGTGCAGCAAAACTTGGTGTCAGTGGCCAAAGCCTGGATAACCCCTCATGGTTTATCTCTAGGACAAAGTGTGGTTTATCAGTGATGCACACGGTGCTTGTTCATTGTTCTCAGCACCTCTTCCCCCAGCTTTATCAGTATCCGTGCTATTTATTCAAATGTATTCTTTGTACTTCTCTGGGGAGAGGAGTACATGCGGTTTTCTTGTTTACAATATGTGAGCTTCAGTAATGCATTGGTAGAAGGTGTTTGTTAAGTTTAGAAGTCACACAAAAAAAACCAAGCTGCCAATGATGTCACCTCGTTTCTGAGTCTCTCCCAGCGCAGACAGGTCTGCTGAGAATATAGGAAAGCCTGTGTACACCCATCCCCACCTCAAGCCCATGGTCTTGTGGGGAGATGACTCAAGTGTTGCAGGTATCCAAACGATCGCTGATCTGGGTGTACAGTGTTTTCTTGAGAAGGTCTGGAGGGTTTTGGAACAGTGGAGTTTTGTTTGTTCTCAGAATTTCTCCTGGACAACCATACTTAATCTGACAAGAGTATTTTATAGAACGGGATATAGCATTGGAACAAAATTGCTTGCCCCATGTCTTGAACACTTGCATCTGGTAACATTTGCCAAAACATTTTGGTGGTCTTCAAGTTTAAAACACCAAAGCATTTGTGCAGGTGTTTTCTTGTAGTCAAACGCTTGTATTACCTTTGCAAAAACGTTTCATCCTATGGTTTTATAATGGCTGTCAAAGAGAATGAGACCTTACTGTCGTTCTACTGTCCGCTTGACCTTCTCTGTTTTATGACGTGCGATTGTTTGAACAACCACAAACCAGAAAATAATGTATTGGTACAGATTTGGGAGCTTTAAATCGGCTCGATGCTTCTCGCGTTCGCAGAGAAGGGTGCACACGCCGTGGATAAAAGCGTGGATGTCTTAGCCCAGTATAGCATTGCAAAGTATTGCCGTCTAATTCCTTTATCCCAATAAATAGGACAGCAACACCAGGGCGTTGGCCTTAACACTTGGGTGTGCCCTGGCAGAGGAATGACATACCAACGAGGAGTGACCGCATCGCCTTAATCCTCAGCGCCTCTCCCCTAGACACCGCACTGACACAACCGAACCGATCAGCTGGCTGTGCAACTTGCTTCGCCGTGTTGCGGAGAAAAATACTCCTCCTACCCCTGCGTGAACAGCACTTCATATTTAGCCCAGCTCTGTGCAAAAGGAGAAATAATTCATGCGCCGAAATCAGGCTGGCGCATCGCTTTGATTTATTAATTATTATGCCGCCTGCTTTTTGTTGCTAAAGACATTGGGTTTGTTGAACAGAGGTGCTGGGCACGCAGGGAGGCTCCTGTGTCGAGCGGGAGCCAAACCAGCCCAACGTGGCTGCTCGTTTTGCCGTATCCTGAACGTTTGGCTGTTAAAGCCACCCGATACCTGTAAGAGCCTGTCTCCATAAGTAATCGTTCAGTTTGCTGTCGGTAAATACTGCAAGGTGCGAGGTGGCTATTTCCCCGTGGTGTGTTTTGCTTTCATTTGTTAACTGCTAGGTCTGCACTTCTTTTCACAGTTCAGCTTTCAACTGAATTACAAAGAAGTTTTGCTGTCTCCAGTCCTTTCCCCCCCGCTTTGTTTTTCATGTTCTCTTTGTTTTCAATGTAGATAACCAATAAGGTATCTTTTATTTCTGTTACAGAATTTTCTCTTTCCTGGATGTGGTCACTCTGTGTCGTTGTGCTCAAGTTTCCAGGGTAAGAACCTTCTTTCTTGCTGGTGGATTTTAACAGCTGATGGGATTTGCGTGACAATTCTCTTGCTCCAGCATTCCCTAGCATGTCAAACTGGGAGGATTTGTACCAGGGAGCTTTGTGCAACTCAACTATTGTTATTTAACGTCCCATATTCATGCTGCAATACCAGAAATTTCTGATGGCACCAGTGAAGGGGGACTCAAAGCTTGAATACCATTTTGCCAGTGTCCCAGGCTCTGGGCAGGTTACTAAGGGGAGGTGGCTGATTTTTTGCCCAGGAGCTCTCCGGTCAGCCAGGGTTTGTACAGGAGACCTGTGCTGATGAAAATACCAAACTTGGATGAGTCTAAAATGGCATCTTGTGGTTTTTGGTGGAGATACAGAAATTTTGATTCACAGAGATGCTGCACAGTTAACGAAAGTTTACTTTTCTACTTGGAGGTAGTTTGAAATAAGCATGGAAGAAAAAAAAAATGAGTTGCCTGTTTTGTTTAGGGTTGGTTTTTTTGGTTTTTTTTCTGAAGAAGCTCATAGTTTGGTGGGCTTCGGCTAATGAAATCCAGCTTGGATTAGTCGCTTGGGAAAATTTCTCCAGCTGCAGGTCCAGTTATCTAGAGCTCCCATACTTGTTCAGATACATTATCCTGCTGGTATGTAATATAACACACAGAGGGAGCGTTACTACAGCAAGACTGGGAGGTCGGTTACGCTGGAAGGTGTTTGTAGTGGTGTGTTCACCGTGGTGGCAGAGCCAGTGCTGAGTGCCACCTGTACAAAACCAATCAACCTTGGGTTCAGGCTTGAAGTGGGATTTGTTTCATTATTTCAGAGTATGTAAGAATAAAAAAGACTATGCTTAAACATTTTTAATTGCACTAAAAAATAACCTGTGTGATGTCTAGGCATTACAGTTATCATCCCATGTTCTTTGAATAACATAGGTCTTCTAGTGAAAGGTCTTCCAGCTGAAATTCCCCGCTCCAGCAGGAAAATATTGACCAGATTGGGCTGTCAGATACTTCCCAGTGCCAAGGTGTACTCCCATTTTTGTTGCTTGCTCCTGTTTACACAGCCCACAGGGCATCGAGAATGTATTAGTCATTATGTGACACAGCAGGTATTGTAAAGGGCTGGAGTCTCTGCACAGAGCTACAGAAAGGCTGTAGGTGATGTTCCCCACATTACGCATTAAAATATGCTGTCTTATAACTTGCATCCACTGATGCATTTCTTTTCCACTGGAGCTATTGCTTTTCTCATGGCGATAATTAGACCTTAAAACAAATACCAGCAATGAGATTTAAAATGCAGAAAATCAATTAATGCTTACAGTTCTGCTGCCGGCTGTTCTGAGCGTATACGTGGCATGCACAAGAACTAGTATGTTGTGATGGAGATGTAGCTCAGTGCATGTAATAGATGTGGTATAAAAATATGCCTATATACATGCGCTCTTTCATAACGATGGACTCACGGTTATTATGAGATCTAGTTGTTTACTTTGATTACGTAATTAAAACTTCAAGTATAGTAGTGTGTTGACAACCTTTTTGATTCATTAAGGGCAGAATTACTAACTTTCAGTTCCTGGTTCTCATTTGTAGCATGAACCACATGAGATTTGTTTGTTTAAAAACAAAAAACAAAACAAACAAAAAAACCCACAAAACCACCAACAAAATCAAACAAAACACACACTTTAAGTCAGAGGTAGTAAACACTGTCAATCCGGCAGCGGTGCGTGGTTCTCAGGTAAGAGCTGGATGCTTTATCTGGACAGCTTACAAAGATTTGAATTCCTCCGTCTGTGGGACGCGGCACCCCGTGCACCGAGCCGTGGAACGGCCTTGAGCACCTCTTTCTGCTGGAGGCAAGAGAGAAGGTGTGCGAGATGACAGCCTCACCCAGCGCTTACGGGATCTCGCCGCGTAGTCCTGCGTCCCAGCGCCACCGAGTCCTCCGCGCCCTCAGAATAGCATCACCCCCCTTGTCAGTGTAGATGCCTGGTGTAGGGTCTCCTCTGGGACTCGCCCACGTCCTGGTATCCTTCATCTTCGTCTTGGTCCTGCTAGCATCCTTCGCCCACGTCCTGGTATCCTTCATCTTGGTCCTGCTAGCATCCTCTAAAGGTTTAGCCGGGGATGCTGCAGAGGGATTAGATTCCAGCCAGGATTGTGAAGATGCCCACGCTCCAGCACTGCCTCCTGTCCTGGGCTCAGCACCTACACCTCCCGTGGGAGCAGAAGTGGCGGGGGCGCCGCGGGCTTGCCTGCTTGGGGGACTTGTGAAGAGTGAGCCGTGTAGGTGAGGGGACTCTGGTCCCAGCAAGCAATTCTGGTAACTGCACAGTTTTCCTTGTTGGCTGTAATTACTTGTTGCTTTTCCATCTGAGACAGAATGTTGTTTCTAAAAGGAACAAACTGTAACTAGGTCCCCACTGGCGTTTTTTTTCATATTAACAACACATTTACATTTTTTCCCCCGATAAAGGCATGGAATGTTCTGGCCCTGGATGGCAGTAACTGGCAGCGAATTGACCTGTTTGATTTCCAGAGGGATATTGAGGTATAATTAAGTGACATACAAACCCATTTTTCTTGTTAAAATGTAATTACAGCCTAGAATGGATTAATACTCCCAGCGTAACCCTTTTTACCTTCCCTGGAGATAGAAATCATTAATTTCAGTTCTTCTTAGCTTCAGGGAGTCTTTAAAGTCTTGGCAATCCATTCAGCTTTTGAAAATGGACAGAATTATATATCTGTATCAAGACTTAAAGGTAGTAGTGGAAGGAAAGTATTTTTGTGTGTGTTCTGAAAACAGAAGTAAGTCGAATAGTTTGTTCTTGTGGAAAACGACTTCTTCAGCACAGCAGAATTTAGGCTACTTTTCTTTTTGCTCAAAAAAATGTTAACATAGCACTGACTTAAGACCATTAAGGCTGAATGTCTTTGGAAACATGGCCTGCAATATGTCTGTCCTTTCCTGTCTATCTTTAATATTGAAAATTGAAGTGTAAGCGAAGGCAATTCGGGGGATGAGGTCAGAATTATTCCTAAAAGACGCAGCTTTGGAAATGCTTCGTTGTAGCTGTTCTAAATCTGTTAGGTGGGAACTAGTCAGCACCGATAGGAATGGATGCTGTTGTCGTGCTGTTCTTAACATTAAAATTGCATTAATCGGGAAAAACAATGAGAAAAAAAACCCCACCAAAGCAAACCCTTAAATTTCCTATCGGAATGTTATAATCCTCTACGTTGGAGTAGGGAGAGAGCGAGATTAACTCCTTCTAGATAGGCATAAACTGGATGATGGCTGACGAGTCACACCTCGTGTGGGAGCTGGTGGCAAACACACATTATTTGTGGAGGAAAGAGTTAAAATAATCTCTTTCTGCCAGCTGTGTACCTAAGCAGCTGAGACGGGGATGGAGGCACAAGCCTGTGATACTGACCTCTGCACGCTTGCAGGGCTCCAAGTGGCCTGAGACTTCTTGAAGGAGGTAAACTATGTGATTTTTGTTGTTGATAACAAATACTTTTCTCTCTTTTAACGTGCCTTGGAGGTTCTGGAGCCGTAGAATTTTTTACTTTGGTAGAGGCAGAGCAGGGTTACAAGCGGTGCTTGGGCTCTGGAGGTGGCAGGAGCGGTGGACGGAGCTGCTCAGCCTTGCTGCCGTGTTGGTCTGCGTAGGAGGGAGAGGCAGGAACGCTGTGAATACAAACTAGGCTTTTCTCATTCTTGAGTGGTTTTTGCATGGTTTTATTGTCTCTTTGTTCTCTACCACCACTCTATACATCAAACACATGTCCTTACGTAAACACCGTCTTCCCCTTTTCAAACCAAAGGCTTGAATGTGTTGTACCTAACCTAAAAGTACCTGCTAGGCTTTCTGATCTCCTAAACCTCTGCTTTAAAGGAATGTAAATGCATCACTTGCTGTAAATCCTCTGTATAGATGTGGTTGAATCCTCCCAGTCGAAGCGTATGAATTCAGAGGCTTGCTAGAGGAATTGCGAAAACAGACAGGGTGTTTCAGAGTTTTCCAGCCCTTCTATACACAGATGTGCAGGTCGAGCTTCAGCCCCCCGGAGGTGTTCGGTCACCCCACAGCTCTGGAGCTGCTCCCCCAGCCCCTGAAAGCAAGTGGCCAGATGTCACCAGAAGCTCGTGAAGAGTTCTAGTTAAGCTGGTGTCCTGTTTTCCGTTGTGCTATTACATTGTCCTGAGCCCAATGCTTGATATTTTTTTATTATTATTTTTTTTTATGGACTAGAAAAAGATTCTAAAAGAATAGCCTTGTGATTACAGAGGTCTTAAATGCCGACTGATACTTGGAGAACCAAGTGATGTTCCTGTTCTGTGATAAACGAGCACGTAGACTAGAGGGGAAGGTTCTTGAATTTCTGGACACTGATGCAAATATTCTGTCAATGGTTTTTGCACTTCGTTCACAGTGAGAAGTAGCTGGGTAAATGCTAGCTTGTAGTGGGGTCTTTGGAGGCTTCCCTTGATGACAAATTTGGAATTAAAAAAAGCGTTTTTCTAGGTCTCTTGAACACAAATGTTTTAATCCGTTTTCCCGTAAGAATAAAAACTCGTGGGCTGGTTCTGCCTCATCTCTGTTTTGAGTAGAAATTTTAAGTATAGCCATTTCTAGTACATTGACTGTACTTATTTGTAAATCTTCCTGCCCGTGTTGTAGCGATGGCATTGCTGCTTTCCTCTTTCTTGGGTAGTCTGTGTCCATGTCTGGGAACTCTGAACTGGAGGAAACTCCTCAGTCATTAGCCTGAGCGGCTTTAGGTAATCGTTCCTTGTCTCTCCATCTTCAGAAGCTGAATAATTCTCCCTCTCCCTGCCTTAGAATTATTATCATGGCATATTTTTGTTTTGTTCTGTTTTGTTTTCTTAGCACTGTTTTACCTAGAATAACAAACTGTTGTTAATCTGCAAAAATTTTGCATACAACTTTTCGAAGGATCCGGGTGACTTTTGGGTTTTAATGTCATTCTTTCTGTCTCCAACAGGGCCGAGTAGTTGAGAATATTTCTAAAAGATGTGGGGGTTTCTTGCGGAAGTTAAGCCTGCGTGGCTGTCTAGGAGTGGGAGACAATGCATTAAGGTAGTGGTATGGCTTCTTTCTGCTCTTAAATGTGACATAAAGAACGATTTTATTTCTGCTACCACAAAGAACTGGAATAATCGATGGCCACTTCCGAACTGAGATCTTGAGCCTGTGTGTCTAACTTAAAATGTAGAGTGGTAATATTATATATTATTTGATAATATATTTATATTGTATTTATCTTTTAACTTGTAATTTTTTAACTTCATATAGTAGCTGCTGTTCTCAATTCTCATTAAAATAATGCCAACTGCTGCTACAGGCTAAGTCGTAATTGACACTGAATTACAAGCTTTTGCCTTTAGGCTGGGAAATCCCAAGGCAAGCTACGAGGCAACATATAGTATTTATTTTATTTATTTACCTATTTTGTTTGAGACACGATTTTGTAAGGTCATATCTGACGCGTTATGGGTAAACCAAATGTTGTAAAACATCTGGAAGACCGTTGCCTGAAAGTGCTGTGTTTTCCCTTTCCTTTAATAAAGGACATTTGCACAGAACTGCAGAAATATTGAAGTATTGAACCTCAATGGCTGTACCAAGATCACAGATGCGTGAGTAAACTTCTTTTCTCCGTTTGCCCTGCCATCCCCTTTTCTGTGTGTACCACGTTATATTTCCCATCTCTCTTTCTAAGGGAAGGCCAGGCTCGTGCGTGCAATAGATAATGTGATTCGTGTTATATGAAACGTGTATGGCTTCGAATAAATCTGTGAGTGTGTCTTGTATGCTCTCTTTCAGCACGTGTACCAGCCTCAGTAAGTTCTGCTCTAAGCTCAGGCACCTGGATTTGGCTTCCTGCACTTCCATAACCAACCTGTCTCTGAAAGCACTGAGGTAGGAGTCAACCCCGTGGACTTTTGCCGGTTGATTGCAGATAGCGTGACCCACCGTTGCCCTGTGTGTGCCTTGGAGGAGACTGACGTAGGCTGAGGTCTAACCGTCGTTAGAATTCAGGCATCCCCCCCGCCCAGAGCTCAGCATTCACACGTGGTGCCTCCTGGTTTGCCCACACGGAGGAGGAAGACTTATGAAAAGCTGCCCTCAAACTTTTTTTATATCCATCCTGATGGTTATTAGCAGTGGAAGAAGAATTATACCCTATGAAAGTCTTGGAGGAGGGATTTTGGGGGAGGCAAAAGTCTTAGTCTGCCTTTTTAAAATGCTCGTTTACTAACAGTCAACTTCTTCCTTGTAAGTGTACCTTTGCGTACTTAGCAATTGTTTACAGAGCTAGAAGGTGAACACCAGCATGTGACTATTTGTCTTTTTAAACTGCTTAGGAGACATATAACTGCTTAAATCTGCTAAATGGAATTGCCAAGTAATCTAGAAAAGGAAGGGACAGACAGACATTGGTGGGAAGATATTGGGACAGAGAAAAGGAGGCAAAAAAAACACTAAAGGTAACAATAGAGGCCAAGCTATTAAAAAACAATTAAATAATTCAAGTGATATACCAGTGGAGTAAAAGAAAATAGAGGAAAGCTGTATCATGGGGGAAAAAATACTGGAGGGTGAATCTAGACACCAGAGGAAACCACAGAAAGAACAAATGAATGATTAAATTGTTTTTGTCACTACAGTAAATACTTTGAGCCTGGTTTTTCCTTCCCTTGAGGGTCTTCATCCTTGCCTAGTTTCATGTGGTCTAATCTGAGCTGCAGCTATCTTAAATCCATGATAGCATGTGTATTTCTTCCTAATTACAAATTACACTTGAGTGTTACTCCTACTGGCAGCTATTTGCAAATGCAAAGTTACACCTGGGAAGTTAGCAGCAGCGTGGCAGGAATCAGCCCTAATTTTGGTTTTCGTTGAGGGTTGTTTGGTTATATTCAGATCCAGAAAGCCCGTAGCATCTGTCCTTGGGCAGGAGCTGGGAGGTGTCCAAAGTGGGATAAACTGGTGGTCTTTGACCCTACTAATACCCTGGTTTAGAGCTCCTGGTACCGTCTCTGGAGAGCTCTTTGCATTTGGAGGTGATGTTTGACAGCGGTGTTCCCCGTGGGTGCGTGGGGTGCGGGTGTCCATCTGTGCGCACGTGGGTTCCAGAAATGGGAGATTGCCTAGATTCTGACTTGAGGCAGGATTTCTTTCCAAAACAAAACCACACACTTTTACCTTTCACCTCCAAAGCGAGGGGTGCCCACTGCTGGAACAGCTGAATATCTCCTGGTGTGACCAAGTGACTAAGGATGGCATCCAGGCTCTGGTGAGGGGCTGCGGTGGACTCAAAGCCCTGTTTCTGAAAGGCTGCACGCAGGTACGGCTCCGTGGAGAGCGCTCGGCTCCGCTGGTAACAGCTGGCTTATTTCTGCTGTAACTGAAAGTATGGGGATGAAGTCTTGTGGCTTTTTCTATTTCCAAAAATGTTACGTTACTGAAATCACTCACAATCTGTCTGTTGGAGATGAACTGCTTTTATGGAAATTCTTTAATAGCTTCAAGCTCAGCGTGAATAGTGGGACATTGAACAATTTGCGTATCTCGCTGTAGAATCATTCATCTTTTTTCCCGTCGGGAACACATTGAGCAAACTTTTACAGAGGAGATAACTTTGTTATTCATGGCTAGACCCATCCGTTTCTGAAGGCTCTGAAAATTTTAGAAAGCGTGACAGTACTTTCATCTGCGCTGCTGATAGAATTTCCTCTACGTGTCCTTTGGATCTTCTAGTTAGTCAAAGAGGATCACCACGGATTTGACTGCTTTGAAAAGACATCTCTGCAGCCAGTCAGGAGCATAGTACTGTTCCCTCAAGTATAACGTATAGCGCTTGAGCTATAAAAGTATATTTTAAAGAGGTTGCAGAGACTGTGATGCTTGTACTTTGGAATATGTAAGTGGTGCGCTAACTTTTACAGCTGAAAGGGGTTTTTTTTGCCCCCCTGGTTATACTTCTCGTTGTTCAGGCTAACTTCCTTGAACCTCTCTTTACTGTGTTACCTGGTCAATCATTGGAAAGTTTAATGTGTTAAAGATTTAGCTGTATTACAAGTTTACTAAGGGGTTACATCAATTATGAACTGGGGCATGGGAAACATCAACCTCAAACGTTGCTCTTTGAATGAGCCAGATCTCCTCGCAAAGCTATTTCACAAAGAATTTTTTTAATTTTTTTTTTATTTCTCAAAGAATTGTTTTTTAATTCTTTCTTTTTTTTTTTTTTTTTTTTACTTAAGCAGTCCGGGGTCTTTTTAACGCAGACAGATAGGCTAGAAAGGAGCAAAGGTATCTCAGAATCTTGTCCTCGAAAAAGGACACTAAAACTGACCCTGCAGGAGTTGAAACCTGTGACCCAGTGACTCCCAAGATTTTAAGAGCCTTGAGGTGGACCTGGAAAAAGATCTGTGATCTGTTAGGTCCTTGTACCTGAACATTGACAGGGCTTATTTGTTTTGGAATTGTTTTCTTTTTTTTTTTTTTTTTTTTCCCCTTGGGAGTAGGGATTCCTTTAGTATGAGTCAGGAAGTGACATTTTTGTTTGCTGTGTATGGAAAAAGCATATTTCTCCTGTGCGTGGACACTGAAAGTCCTGAAAGGTTTTTTTGGTAAGCAAGGCATTAATACGCTGCTTATGTGCATGAGAAAACCCAGCTGCAAGGGCTATAGTCAGTAGTTTTTCTAAATTTATACTACCATTGGATTTTTAATACGTGAGATGGGTATACATGGCTGTAAAAATGACTTGATTAAAGATACAACAATCTCAGCCTATTTTGAGAATTCAGGTCATAGAAACAGCTTGAGTTTCTAGTAATTTATGGAGTCATGAGTAATATTGATGGCAATACATCCTTGTTATCAATTACTTGCCATCTGTTCTTATAGATTTAAGAATAGCAGGCTTTTTTATCATCAGAAAGCAACCTGGCTATGTTTGTGTTCCTCACATTGAAATAAGACTTTATTTTTATATTGCAATACTGGAACTCCAAATAGCGTTACTTACGGGCCCTTGCTGGTGAAGCGTTTCCTTAATCCCTGTAAATAGTTTTTGATTTCACTACTTGCTTTGCTAATGATGCATGTTTGATCAGACCAGCTTTTCTTTAAATCAGTAACTTAGTGGTGTAGGTCTTTGAACTCTGTTCCTAAGATGGGGAAAAAAAAAAAAAGGGGGGGGGGGGGGGAAAGACATGCATTTATTGCTGTGTATTTCGAGATTGCAGTGCGTTGCCCTCCTCCCCCATAGGTATCCAAACCAAACCACAGATGCATTATTGTTCTCAAAGCTTTATATTGAAGATGGCTTCAAGTTTTAACAGGCTGCTTCAGTCTCTCAATTTTTCTTTCCAGCTTGAGGATGAAGCTCTGAAATACATTGGTGCACATTGTCCCGAACTGGTGACTTTAAACCTTCAAACATGCTTAGTAAGTAAAGCTTCCTATAATTTCCCAGCTCAGCCATTACTGTGCATTTAGAGGCCATCTCTAAGCAGAACCATGCAGAATGTGCTCCATCCCAGAAACGTCAGCCTCTGTGCAGATGGGGCGATTGTAAATTTACGAGACTTGTAAAAATAGTTGATGAAAGCCAGCTTTTCGGTAGCATTCAGTGATGCTGGATAAGCCCCCGAAACAGTCAGTGTCGTCGCATTCATTTTGTCAGAATTGTTCGTGTCTTTGCCCTGCCCACGGGGCTTCTAAATTCATTTGCAGGACTAGCTGGAAAAAATGCTTTCCATTGGGCTGGAGTGTTTGTGTGGTGATCCAGCCAGGCGGTTCCTCTGCTCTCTATAAAACTGAACCAAGAAATGCAGTTTCCCTGCACAGAAGGGCTCTAAACGGGTTCTTCTGCGGTGCCAAAAATGTATATTTATGCCAGAAAAGAAATTGGAATGGGCTCTTTGTACATACCATCTGACGCAGTGAGTAACTGGGCAAGTCTCTTCCTTTTCCATGGAAGTGGGCAAGGCCTGGGGAGGCTGCAGGGCTCTCCTTGCCCACTCCTGTTTAAGGAGTAGCTTTACCAGTTACTAGACTGGCGAGAGACTGGTACCCATCCATCTGAGACTCGGCACTTGCGAAGGGGGGAGCTGAACTGTCAGCATGTTCCAGGCCTGTGCCTGGGCTCTGAGGGGCAAACGGGTGGAAGGGAGAAGAAAACTGATAAGGTTCTTGATCTCCTTAACCGAAAACACCAAGTTCTGCTCCGTTTCTGTTCCACCTCCCTCCAGAACTTGGGCTTCCCAGCCTGCGGGCTTGCTGTTTGCTATCTTAAAAGAAGCGGTGCCAATCCCTAGGTTGGTGTTTTTCTGTGGGAATTGAGTCTGGCTGCCTCTGAAAATCCAGAACCGAAGGATGACGTGAGGTTTCACCTCCAGCATGCGCAGCCTCTGCCACCTTTTGTCCCTTATCCCACTGCCCGCATCGTTCGATCCCGGGCGGCTCCTTGGTGCAGCCACCCTGAGTACCAGCCCCTTGTGCTCTTGCTTACGTGGGGGAACCTGGAGCAGGATTGTGCCCTGTCCCCCGCCCAGAGCAGCGCACATGGGGCTGGACAGACCCCGTGTGTCCGGGGATGCAGTGGATCGACAGAGCTGCTGGACCGTCTGTTTTTTACGTGAATTTAACCAGATTTTGGCTGTAAGCCTGGCTCTCCGCTTCAGGTTTTGGTCCCAAACCGCTGGCGTGTATCTTTCAAAAGCTGTTTGTGAAAACAACTTTTCTTTTGGGGGGGGGGTGTAACTGACTCTTTGGTGCTTTCATGTCTTGAGTTTCAGCCAAGGAGGTCTTTACAAGCAAGAGTGGCACAGAAGGCAGGAGACCTAGTCTGGGCTTGCTGCTACCGTGCCTCCCCCCATCGCTCACGTAGCCCAGCTCGGAAACGTTTCCGTGCATGTGGAATCCCTTTCTGAATGTTGACAAGTCACTTCAACGTGGCTTATCCTCTTTCAGTTCCAGTGAAATATTTGAAGGCATTTGGGGGGGTGGGGGTGGTGAAAAGAAGCGTAACTTGGCCTGAGAAGGAAACTATGCAGTGCCTTGCACCTCCACCTACGTCGTTATGGCTTGTGATGTTGTTATTGTTTTTCTTGTAGCAAATAACAGATGATGGTCTCATTACAATATGCAGAGGATGCCACAAGTTACAATCCTTGTGTGCTTCAGGCTGCTCTAACATTACAGATGCCATCCTGAACGCCCTGGGACAGAACTGCCCGAGGCTTAGGTAAGTGTTCCCTGAAGTTACTCCAGCGACCCGCTGCGTGTTGAGCAAAGGATCTCGGTGACATACTCCTGTAGGATCTCAGCCATTGTAGACACCGAAGGCCTTTCCAAAAGGGCACTTCCTATCATTCAGTTTTTTCCAGCTATGGGATGATCAGAGTTGTTCCCAAACTTCTGGTTTCTAAACTCGTGCGAGTAAAACAGTGGTAAAAGAGCTCCATGCCGTGGTGGTGTGCGCTGCCAAGAGAGACAGGCTTACTAGCAGGCTCCTTTTACACCATTGTGTATCTACTTTTGTTCTTTTATGAAAAACAGTTGAGCTTAGGTTACTTTTGTATTGAGAACTGAAAACGCGTTTGAACTACATTGTTTCCTCCTGGCATGTGATATTAACAGGTTTTTCAGGATGGTTTTGTAGCAGATGGAATTTGTGCACAATGCTTGACAGAGTGGGCTTCCAGCGACATCTCTGCAGGTGCTTGGGTTTGGGTTTGTTGGTTTTTTGGTTTTTTTTTTACTTTTTAAGAGTTTTTTATTAGGACAAGCTTCTTCAGGAAGACCTCGCTATAATTCAGAAAATGGCCAGGTGCAGAAAGAAGAGACAACTTTTGTTATCTGACAGCCAACAGCTGAGTGGCCTGTATTAAATGGCACAAAACACGTATCTTCCAGGGGAAAACAAAACACAACTGTTTTCTGTGATACCTAATGTCAAGATTTACGGGTACAAAGCGCAGCGTACAAGCGTGTGGAAACCAGTTTGGAAAGAGGAAGGTAGAATACAGTTTTGCTTCCAACTGGTTTCTGTGTTTATGTTGAGCTTCAGCTGCAGCTTAAGGGCGTTCAGCTCCATACGGTAAAACGTGCAGTGCCCTTTAGGAGAGCTGGCGTCCTTTTCTGTCAAGGTAGAGGAGTATGTTGATGTTGTGAAGGAAACTTCTGGAGAGCTGTGGTGACTGTCGGCGAGAAAGTTTTAAAGCAGTTCACCTCCTTAGAAGGCTTCACGCTCTTCTGTTGCAGCATTAAATCTTTATTCTCTAATGCTCATCTGCCACGTTGTCGTGTATTACACCCTTTTTTCACGACGAGATCTGTATTTGGGGTGAAAGCCAGAGGAGATCACTCGGGGAGGTTGTCGAGTGGCCAGCGATGAAGGTTTTTAAAGAGCACCTCAGTCCAGCACGTGTAGCAGGGTACGGACTGGATGACCTGTGGAGTTCCCTTTTAGCCTGACTTCTTTTTTTCTTTCCCTGTGACCAACGCTCAGGTATAGAGGGTGGATGTTCTGTTGCAAATTATCCTCTCAGAGAGCACAGCCTAAAACCGGGTCAAACTTTTCTGGGTTGCTGGAAGCTTTTAATGAAACACTCTGAAAAGCAAAATGACTCCACCATGGTTATTATAAATTCTTTCTGTGCAGAATATTAGAAGTTGCAAGGTGTTCTCAACTAACAGACGTGGGCTTTACCACTCTAGCTAGGGTAAGTGCTCGTTTCCATTTTCTCATCGAGTACCTTTGCTTTCTTTTCGTGGTCGATACGAACAAGCGGTAGCTTTCTCTTGAACGTCGGTTCTTGTCCTGGTTTTGAGCTCGACATTTGAGGGGAAGCTATGTTACTAAAATTTAGGTTGTATATAATCTTTGGCATTGTCCTGACCCACACATCTAGGAGGATGTGTGTCCAAACTATGTGAAATATTAAATACTTGGGAGTTATACACTTCACTGTTTGTTTTTCTAGATTAATCTGTATTGTGTACAGGCGACCCTAAATTTAACTACCTTACCTTTCTACGAATAAAAAACCAAACATCTATGCCTTTAAAGAAGTGAAACTGCTGGATTCCCTTTGCTATACTTGGTGCTGCTTGGAAAGAAGGAGCAGTCTTTCCTTCCAGCCGTGATGTTTCATGGAGAAAACCCCTTCATTTTTAAAAAGAACTTTCTTTATTGTAGTTGTAGTATTGTATATATAATAATAATACTGTAGTATTGTAGTTTATTTGTGTTGGTGCCTGAGCTTTGCACTTAGTTTGTGTGTTTGGTCTTGTTTGCTCCTAGAACTGCCATGAACTTGAAAAAATGGACCTGGAAGAGTGCGTCCAGGTAGGAGGTGCCACCTTGGGCTCTTTTTCTTTTAGCATAAGTCACAACAGCGCAGAAAGATGGTGAAAAAGTGGTAGAAGGTCTGCAAATAAGAACGGGATTTAGAATCCTGAGGGAGAAGATCAGATGTATTTGGATAAGAAAATGCTGCTTCTGTAGTTGGGTCCTTTTGTATTTCATAGTAATGACTCCTGCTGTAAGGAATAAAATCGTTAAGAGTAATAGATGTGTCCTGAAGGTCGTGTAAGAGGTGTGTGAATCGTGACCCTTGGCACAAGGTAAAGATCTTATTCTGGGGCTTTACGCCTAAGGCAAGGGAAGGTTTTGCTACTTATCTTGCCAGAAATAATGGAAGTTACCTCTGTTTTGAAAAAACGTAGCCAGATGGTTTGAACAGCAGTGATTTTATAGAGGACTTGGCAACAAGTTGAAAGAAAAGTGGGATGCCCGGGCTATCATTAGCCTTCCTAAAGGCAGTGGGGTGGGATGTAACGAGGCTCTTGTTGTTGCCTCTCTTACAACCCTGAGCTGCAGCTGTCTTTGTTAGTTGTGAGGAGGTAGGGTGCGTGCCATAACCTCCTAACCGTTGTGAAGTCGCATATAAAGGGAAAAGAGTTGAATTTACTCAAGATCCCGTGGAAGAGGTCTCTCACCCTAAGGATAGATTGGAAATCGATTCGGATAAAGACAGTGGCGAAAACAGGATTTTGCTTCCCGCCCTGAGAACTGAGTGACCCCGGTATTCTGTTCTTCCTGATGTTTACAGGGCAGAAATTCAGGAGATAAAAAGAGGAAATTACACTAGTCCAGACAGGAAGCGATTTAAAGTTAACCCAATAAAGGAAGAATCAAAATTAGGCAGTGTCCTTGGACTGACTTGTGCTGAACAAAGACATGCCAGCAAGTTCCTTTCGGAATTCTTTTGGATTAGAAAAGCGTTGTGTTGAGTTCTCTCTCTTCCTGAAGAAGAAAGAGGAAGAATTGGGCAATCCACCAAGCTGTTGGAAGGGGAACTGAGCACCTCTTGTGCTTTCAGACACAGATGCTTAGGAGACATTGTTGAAGAGGTCTCTTTGCTCTCGCTGGCTTCCCTTAATTGTGAGCTGGTAGTGAGAGCTACTCAGGGAAGTTCAAAAAACCAGCCATGCCTCTGCCTCACCTGTCCTTTAAGGGCGTGAGGAGTTTTCTATAAGGGAGCACATCTGAAATTTGGGCACACGGGAGAATTGTTCCTGAGGGGCTCAGGAAAGTGACTTTGTGGGGCATTGTCGTGGATCAGGCAAAAGTTTTGCAGTTTTTCTTCCGTGGTGGTGGAGGGAAATAAGTCCTTGTGCAAAACACCCAGCGTGAAAAGGCTTTTTTCTTCTTTTCCAGATAACAGACAGTACGCTAATCCAGCTTTCCATACACTGTCCACGGCTTCAGGTTCTGGTGAGTATTACAGGGAGACTTCCAGCATTTTCTTTCTGTAAACAAAGGGATTTCAAGCACTGCCTGTGGGGATTTGTCTCTTTGACTTCATAGACGTGTTGCAAAGGCTTGGAAGAATTCGGCTAGAAACTTGACCCCGAAGAACCTATTGTCCCTCCCCTACTGCTAGCGTGAATCATAGGCCAGGCACACGCAGCTGCCTGAAAATGAATTATGGGATGCTGGATTCTCCCGGTACCAGCCTCTGGCTGTCCTCAGCGAGCCCAAGAGAACCCCTCAGCGTAGCGGGGTGGGGGGAGGCTGCAGCCCCGCTCACCTGCAGCGTGGAGCTGGGCAACAGAGAGCTGGAAAGCTTGCTGGCTCCGGAAAGCAATGTTCCCCTGGGTGTAAATTTCTGGGAATTTAGTCTCGATCTCCTCTGCATCCCTGTGTCCATTGTCGTTACGAGAAAACCTGGGAGGTGGGCTGCAGGCAGCGGTGGCATCCCTTCTGCACGCTGTGCCCCTCGACGAAGCCACAGGCTGGTGCTACCTCCTAACTCGGGAATACTTCCTCCTCAAGAACTTTTAACATGCAGCCCCCCCCAGAAAAAAAATGCACCAAGTGGGTGACATTGTCTTTCTGCTGGTTCTTAGACCCAGTGGCAGGGTCCTTCCCGTGATGCGCAAGGCCACGGGTTTTGCAAAAGTGTTTTTTTCGGTGGCAGAGGTAATTGTTTCCATCCGTCCTGTCTCCTGGCCCCGTGCTCCCACCTTTCACAGCCCTCTTGCCCATCGTGCTTTGGTTGTGAGTTTTCCCCTTGCAGGCACTTCAGTCCTTGAGGTCCACGGAGCCCAGCCCCCGCAATCCGGAGCGTGGCAGTGGCTCCAGCACCAAGAGGGAGCCCAGACCTGGCCAAAAAACCAGCGTGGCAAACCAGTCCAAACCTGTGAAACGCGGGGCCGTCTTCTCCCTTGCCCCACAGCATCTCCCGGCAGGGTTTTGGCTTCTGTTTGCTGACGACCAGGGCTGCTAACTTGCTGTGTTTGGGTGCAGAGCTTGTCCCACTGTGAGCTGATCACGGACGATGGGATTCGTCACTTGGGAAACGGCGCCTGCGCACACGATCGCTTGGAGGTGATCGAGCTGGATAACTGCCCTTTGATCACTGACGCCTCCCTGGAGCACCTGAAAAGCTGCCACAGCTTGGAGAGGATAGAACTGTACGACTGTCAGCAGATCACGCGGGCAGGGATCAAGAGACTCAGGGTAAAAAAGAAAAAAAAAAAAAAAATGAAAACACCGCTAAGGCTGTGACGTGAACGCGTTATCTGGTGGGGAGGGCTGAGGTTTCACGTTCCTCGTGATCTTGGGCTCGTTTTTAAAGTGTTGGGAGACCCATCAGCTGTGAATTTAATGGCTGTGGTGCACTGGGAAGGTTGGATGGGGATGATGAACAGTAGCTGGTAGGGAGGAGAGGTAATCGCTGCGTCCGCTGAGCAGCAGCAGGAGGGAACAGAGGAGACCTGGCGTGCAAGTCGGCGTTTTGCAGGTGCTCGTAGGTGCCAGCGCTCTTCTAAACGGGGGGACCACGAGCCTGTGCCGCAGCAGATGTGCCGTGGTGCTAATTCACGCGGTGGATGATAGCGCGCGTTGTACTGATGCTTCTTACGCTGACCCTTCCCCTCTAATAACTGGGGCTGATCCTCTAACGGTCAGTCTGCCGTCGGGGAGCCTGCGTGGCCCTGAGGGGGACGGAGCATGGGCCAGAGCCAGAGCCGCTCTGTCACGAGCTGTCGGTCATCTAAGGTGCTCCGTGTCCCAGGGATTCCCTCCTGGGTCTGTGTCTCCCTGTGTGGAAGAGGAGCCATGAGAACGTTTGATTTGCAAAGAGGGGACACGTCTGTACGGTTAGATGTTCCGTTCCCCGCCGCCACCGCAGGATTTGGGGGGCGGGGAGAGCATCATTTTTTAATTGGTCCCTCTAACTCTGTTTTCTGATAACAGCAAGAGTAGGCTGGGGGGCGGTCACACTGGGGAAAAGGAGTTCACCTATAGTTTTTATATGTGCCTTAGGCTGCAGTCTGAAGAGGAGTAAGCTGAGCACTTTTCAGCTTTGCTTTGACTTGCGCTGCCACTGCCCGCGTCACTTTACACCTTGTTTTTGTCTTTCCAGACCCATTTACCCAACATTAGAGTCCATGCCTACTTCGCGCCTGTGACTCCACCTCCCTCGGTCGGAGGCAGCAGACAACGCTTCTGCAGATGCTGCATCATCCTATGACACTGGAAGCGGTCGCCTTTGCAAACTGAGTATTTAATTACACTTGTAGAATTACGGTGGACACCAGTATCTTCAAGGAAAGCGATACCAGTGTCATTTGGGAGGGCCAGTGAGCAGAGCTGTGGCTCCAGGCCCCCCCGTAGCCACCCATACACGTACATATACACACCCCACCTGTTCCAGCAAACTGATGAACTCCGCAGTACGGGAGCTGGAGCTGTGTTGGCTTTTTCTGTAGGTGGATTGGGATAATTCTGAACCATTCCTGCTGGGCATGCTCAGATGAAATCGTTGCGCTAAGGAGGGGAGGTTTTTGCGAACCCAGAATGACTGTTGCTGCTGTTGAGGTTGGAATAGTAACTGAAATCCTTTGAAACGGGGAGAGGGGGAGAGGGAAGGAACATGCTTTAACCCTGCATCCGTTGTCCAGAAGAGAAAAAAAACCAAACAAACAAAAAAACCACCCCTCCCAAAAAAAAAAAAAAAAAAAAAAAACCAACAAAACCGAAACCTGAAAATCCCAACAAGTTTTGTGTCCATTTTTCAGCGAGGGAATGAAACAGCAGTTGTGAGACATGATTTACTTGCGCTTCTCTACTTCCCGTTCCCTGCTGACCACCCTGAGCATGCTCACATCGAAGGTTCATCCGTTTCTTCTGTGTCCTGTAGCATCCAGCTCAGAGGCTTCCTAGGTTGTTGTGATGTAGCTTGAAATCTGTAATGTCAGGCTCCGTTTTTTTTTACCCTCCTTTTTACCCTCCCTCCATCCTGCTTTTTTTTTTTTTTTTACAGATTTCTAATTCAGTCTTTTTTTTTTTTTTTTTTTTTAAGATTTACCAAATGAAATTTAGGACTTGATAATTTCAATTTTTAAAAAAAAAAGTACTTTTTACCATTAGAAGCCTGAGCCTGTGATGACCCGTTGGGAAGATATTGAAATGGCAAGCGAGCTGCACTGCGGGCTGAGCTCTTGTAGGCTTCAGGGCCGGTTTTTGTCAGCGATTGGGTGTCCAAATTTGTTTTGCATTTCAGGTTTTAATCCCAGTGACAAGAATATAACTCTCTTGATATAGGGAGAAAGTTAAGAGTCTCTGTTCCAGTGACCGTAAGTTCCCTACTCCTGTCTTTTCCCTCCCAACCCTTCATCCTGCCCCCAAGGAAAAGCAAAGTAGAATCTTTTTGCTTGTTGCCCCGATCAAGAAATAACGGCTCACTGGGAGGAACAGCTGCGAATACACCCTCGATTATTGCCCCGGTTTTGTACGCCGAGGGGCGAGCGCTGGGGGATTTTGCTGAGTCTTCCGCAGGTAAGTGGTTTGCCCCAGCGAAGGGACCGTCTGGCTGCGAGGGGGGGGTTACGGCGTGCCCGTCCCTCCCCGCGGTCGGGGGTACATGTTCGTAGCGGCTGCTTTGGAGGCGAGATTAGCCCGGGGGAAGCACGTACCAGCGCTCCCAGCGTTCCTGGATGCTGGCAGTTTGGGATGCCCCGTACGAAACACGAGAAGAGATGGGCAGGTGCCAAGGGTCTGACGGGGCCGGACTCGCCCAAACCCTTTGCAGGTTTGGGGGTGTCGAGCTGACGTGTGAGGAGTTGCGCTCTCCCAGCCGCAGGGGACGCGTGGTTATGGATAGTTCCCGGCTGACCGAGGCAGTGAGGAGCGAGTCCGGAGCCATCCCAGCTGCCGAGGAAGCGATGCTTCGCCGTGACGCCGGAGAATCCGGGGGGTGGGGGGCTTGGGGTTTCACCAGGGGGGTTGCTTCGAGGCCAGGTCTGTTGCTTCCCACCCATTATCGCCGCCTGAGCTGCCAAGGCAGGCAGAAGGGTCGCTTAACACCACCAAAGCTGTATCCCCCTTATTCCTCCAACTTCAGATTTCCCCATCCCACCTGTACCGGCTTATCCCGCAGCGGCACGGTCTGCTGGGAGGAAATCCAGTGTCCCGCGGTTAAAAGGACACTGTCGGTTCCTTTCCCGTAGATCGCTTTTAATCCCTTCTATTTATTCAAATCCTCTTTAGCGCCGTGGATTCTCTTGCTCGCTCTCCCCAGCGAGCGCGTTTCCTATCCTTGGGGGTGCGGGGACTCCTTGCTCTGGTTTTCGGGGTGGTGGAAGATCTTGGCCCTTCCCGCGGTGTAACAGACTGATCCGGCGGGTGCGCCCGGGGGCAGCGCCCGGCCATCGCAGGATTTGCACAATTTGGGGAAAAACACTTGGGTTTTAGTTTATACTGTGGCAGGGGAGAGCTGAAACGGATTCGTAAGCCAGGGTGTAGTGGGCTGATTGATTTCTTTGTGACAGAGCCGAGTTTTCAAGGGAAAACTCAATACAGAACCCAAAGCATTATTATTATTATTAATTTCCAAACAGGGTGACAGCATTAAGGTAGCTCGAACTACTTGACAGTGTCCTTTTAAGTCAATTATCCGTCTTCAAATGGACTCTTCCTTTTGTTTGTATTTATAAATACCAATAAACACCATTTTCCAAGCTGTGTCTTACTGGAGGAATACCTTTTGTAGAGCGGGAAAAAAAAAAAAACAAACCAAACCCAACCGTCCCCCATCCTGCCCACGGCGGCATCCCGGCCCCCGGCTGGGTTTTGGGAATTGTTATTCCTGCTCCACCGTGTTCCCATGTTCCTGCTGGGTGGCCCTGGCTTTGGGCTAGTGGCCACAGGGGCCATCGGGCACCAAGGTTCAGGGTCGGGGCGCGTAGTGGGATGGCTTTGTATTCTGATTTTTGAGGGGTAAGTGATGCCAAATGGTGGCTCTGCCCGAAGGTGCGGTGAGGAGCAAGCCCTGACCGAAGAGAAATCCATTCGCCAGCTCCCTACTTGTGCCGAACGCGTCTTTTTTTCAGCCTCTGCGCTCAGGTCCTCAGCCCGAGACCCTGCGCCCTTCTCTGGCCATTACCCCATTCCTTGTCCTGCCTTCGCTGCGCCCCACAACCCCGAGGTGCCTCTAATTGCGTCCCAGCCGGAGAGCGAAGGCTGGACCACGCGTGGCCACCTCAAAGCAGCGTTTTGTCCTCACCTGGATCTGCCTTTTGGTACCTGATCCCAGCCATGGAGCCGTCCCGGGATCGAGCTGCCTTGTGATGGAGCCGTCCCGGGATCGAGCTGCCTTGTGATGGAGCCGTCCCGGGATCGAGCTGCCTTGTGATGGAGCCGTCCCGGGATCGAGCCACCTTGGGATCCAGCTGTCCCGAGATGGAGCCGTCCCGGGATCCAGCCGTCTTGGGATGGAGCTGCCTTGGGATCCAGCCGTCCCGGGATCAAGCCGCCCCGGGATGGAGCCACCCCGGCCGCAACGTCCTCGGGGGGCACTGGGGGCAGAGACGAAGGGACCCCTGTAGGGAAAGAGCCTGAGACCCTCTGGGCCCCTGTCAAGATGCTCCAGGGAGGTGCGAGGAGATGGGATGCACCCAAAAATGAGGTTTTTCTGCTCTTTGGAGACCCACAGCAGCACTGTTTCTCCAAGTTCTGTGACTGCTCCTGCAGAGGACGAGGATGTGACAAGTGGAACGTGCCGACACAGGTTAATTGGAAGAAAAACCTTTAACAAATTCCTATTTTCCAAATAATATCATTGTAATTTCCTTTTTTTTTTTTTTTTTTATTATTATTATTTTACTCAATGTGTTGTTCATGGCTGGCCCATGGTGTTATGGTGTTGGGCTTGGGTTGGTGGTTTTTTTTCAGTGGGGTGGGGGCGGATGGGAGATCAGTACGACAAGGTTCTTTGCTGCCGTGTGCCCTGAAAATGAGGTTTAAAACATTTAAAATGTGGCCTCTTGCGGTCGCGTGGTCAGGGGGAGTTGTTTTGGGGGGGGGGGGGGTTACACAGTTTTGTAGTGTTTTCTGGCACCCCAGCAAGCTGCCCGGGGGTTCTGTTCGCTCTCGGTGCTGAAGCCTGGCAGGGGCAGCCAGGACCCCCGGGGAGTCCCATAGGGCCAAAAAAAAGGATGGGGGGGGATAAGAAGCCACTTTCCTCTCGTTCACAGCTTTGGTCCATGCCTGGCCAGCCTGGGACGTGCCCCCCGCCCCTCGGCCCCCCCTTGGCTTGCACCCCCGGCACCCTGCCTGGGTGGCTGGCCAAGCCCCCCTGGGTGACTGCTGTCACCAGGGGTCCCGTACAGGGGACACACCTTGGCACAGAGTCCCGGGGGGTCCCGTACAGGGGGGACACGTTGGCACAGCGTCCCATGGGGGTCCCGTACAGGGGGGACACCTTGGCACAGCATCCCATTGGGGTCCTGTACAGGGGGCACAGCATCCCAGGGGGGTCCCATACAGGGGGGGACACCTTGGCACAGCATCCCATGGGGGTCCCGTACAGGGGGGACACCTTGGCACAGCATCCCATTGGGGTCCTGTACAGGGGGCACAGCATCCCAGGGGGGTCCCATACAGGGGGGGGACACCTTGGCACAGCATCCCATGGGGGTCCTGTACAGGGGGCACAGCATCCCAGGGGGGTCCCGTACAGGGGGGGACACCTTGGCACAGCATCCCATGGGGGTCCCATACAGGGGGGACACCTTGGCACAGCATCACCGGTGCCACCTCGGCTGGTCCCTTGGCACTGCCCTGCGGCGCTGGCTGTCACGGTGGGACGTGCTGGCCATGCTGGCAGCTGGTGCATAGGGCTGCCTGGCTTCACCTAAATGGAGGTTATTATTGATTTTTTTATATTTTTTTTTAAGAGACAAGGAAGTACAGCCCCAGGAGGGCACCCAGGCTGCGGGAGGGAGGCGGGGGGGGAATGCAGCACCCCCCAGCACCCTGCCCTTTCCCCAGGGCTCTTCAGCCATGGACCTTCCTCCATCCCTGACGGTGCTTCTGGGCTCACCGTGGTTTTCCTTGGCTGGCCCCAACGTCAGCTCAGCGGCTGCTAAGCCGGGATTATTCCCCCTCCTCTATGCAACCCCCCCTGTTCCATGCTCTCATCCTCCAGCTCCGCTCCCATCCCGCTGCTTGGCCCAGCGGGGCCGGCAGAGGTGGGGGGGCCCGTCCCCGCAGACCCCCGTGATGGGGGGCAGGGATGCCCCATCCCGCTCTTTTTAATGCATTTTTAAACTGGGGTGGGCTCAGGGCGTCTGGTCAGTCTGGGGTGCTGGACACACGAGCTGGAACCTTGTCATACACTCCCTTGATTATATATGTAGATATTATAAAGAGATCTGTAAAATATTATTTTAATGATATTGTAATCTGTGCTTTCCTTGACACTGTGTGGATATAATAATGCCATTAACTAAAAGTAAATATATATATATATATATATATATATATATATATATGTAGCTGGGTTGTCACTTGTCTGTGTGATGCACCGGGTGCGACTATGGGGCGGTGGGGAAGGGGCTGGGGGGTCCGAGCCCCGACTCCCTCCGCCCGTGTGTGTTTTGGGGAGGGTCGTGGGTGTTCGCTGCCCCCACCAGCGATGGGTCTGTGGGCCTGGGTCTGCCCTTGCCCCCCACACTCGCTGCTGTCTGCTCTCAGTGTTTGCCGACCCCCTGATGGCAGCCCTGGTCTGGGGGGTGTCCCAGCACCATCCCTGCTTCTCACCTGCTGCTGGGGGACGGGGGCTGTCCCCAACCCGTCCCAGGGGCTCCCCAAAGCCATGGGGCTGTGCCCCACAGCGGGTGCGGGACCCCGGGGACCCCTTGCCCGAAGGCCAGCAGGTGCCGCAGCGATGAGGCCACGCTCAAGGCTGCTCCCTCTGTCCTTTAATACAAAAGAGGGATGAGGTGAAGGCGACTCGGAGGGTTTGGGGACACAGTGGGTTTGGGGATGCAGAGGGTTTGGGGATGCGGCTGCCATCAGTGCATGGAGACAGGGATGGAGGCCAGCCAGCAGCCAGGACAGGACCCGCGCCTCTCGCCCCACTGCACGAGGGGCTGGGTGAGCCTGGCGGGGATGGGGGGATGGCGAGCCTGGCAGGGATGGGGGGATGGCGAGCCTGGCGGGGATGGGGGGATGGCGAGCTGCACTGGCAGGGCTGGCTCTCCGGGACGGTGCCAGCCATGGGCTCCTCTCTCCATCCCGGCACAGCTCGCTCCAGCACGGTGGGCGATGTCCCTTCCCAGGGGTGACACAGCTCCGGGGGCCAGGTCCTACCGCAGCACCAGGTGGTACCCCTCCGGGCCGTGTGCTGCCAGGGACACGGCTCAGCCAGGGCCATCGGCCCCTGCCCAGCTCTGCTTGCCCACGGCCACCACGTTACCTTTGCTGATGGCCACCATGAAGCACGTCTCATCCAGGAGGTTCCTGATCATCTGTGGGGCAGGGGGGGTGAGGGGAGGGGGGCCAGGCTGGGGGTGCGTGTCCCATCCTGGAGCCCAGACCCCCATCCCGCTGCAGTGAGGGGCGCCCATGGGAGCAGGCTGGGGATCCCAAGGAGCCGGGCTGGATGGACCGAGGGGTCCTTACCGCATCGCTGATGAGGATGTGGATGCCGGAGGGTCCCTGCCGGGCCAGCCGCAGGATCTGGCCCACGGGCAGCCCCAGCAGCTCGGCCAGCTTCCCGGTCAGCTCAGCCACCGTCAGCTCCTCCAGGTGCACCTCCTGGTACAGCCCTGGGGACGGGATGGGGAGGGGGCGGTGAGCAGGGACCCTCCATCCCCGCGCTGCCCCGTGCAACCCCCGTACCTGAGCATCCCTCCTCCGCGCCCTCGGCCCCACCAGTGGGCTCCCGCAAGACGTAGAGGGTCAGCCGGGACCGCGGGCACCTGCGGAGGCAAGAGGGGGGTCTGGGGGGGGTGGGATCCATCCAGGCACAGTGGGGGCTCCTGGGGCTCCCCGGGAAGAGGCGGCGAGGGGTCCCGCGAGCTGCCCGAGCCCACCTGCCCGCCAGCGCGTTGCAGAGGCGGATGCCGTCGGGGGCTCCGCAGATCTGGATGAGGTCCCTGCGGGAGAGCTTCAGCAGGTCGGCGCCTGCGGGTGGGGGGGCTCAGGTGGGGGGCAGCACAGGGGCTGGCTTTGTCCCCCCCTCCCCAGCCTGGGGCCACCCGTGGCTTCACCTGTGAAGCTGGCGAAGACGCGGGCGTAGGCGGAGAAGCGGCGTTTGTGCAGCCACTGCTGCGTCTCCAGGGGGGATGCGCAGGGGCTCAGCACCTGCGGGCAGCAGGATGGGAGCCTCAGCCAGGGCACGGACCCAGCGGGCAGGTTCCCAGCCCAGCCAACCCCCCCCTGGGGGTCCGGGGGGGGGGGGGGCACAGGGGGGGCACCAGGCTGCACCAGCAGCACCCTCACCTCACCAGGACTCTCCGCTGGGCTCTCGGCAGCGCAGGTGGGCGACACACACCCCCTGCGGGGAGGGGGGCCGGGGCTGAGCAGGGCACCCTGGCGGTGGGTGGGGGTCCGGGGGGGTCCCACTTACCTCTCAGGGCTCAGCAGTTTGAAGGGGTGAGGAGACGGCAGCCCTGGAGTGCCCGGGGGGCTGTGGGGTGCACCCAGCGCGTCCGGCCATGGGGCGCACTGAGGATGGAGGGGGGGCTCAGGGGGCGCGGGGGCTCGGGGGGCTCCCCAGCCCGCAGTGGGGGGTGCCAGGGCCAGGTCCCACCTCGGTCAGCACCGTGCTCTCGTAGGCCGGCTGGAATTTCTCCCGCTCCAGCCCCGGCTGCTTCTCCACCTTCTCCCGATCCGTCTTCTGCTTCGATCGGCCCCCTTGGGCTGCGCGGGGGGGCGTGAGCTTGGCCCCCGGACCACCGGCGCGGCAGCCGAGGGGTACCCAGGTCCCCCAGCACCCCGCCCCCCAGGCACCCGGACCCCTGGGATGCTCAGACCCCCAGTACACCCACCTTCCCATGCACCCACCCCGCCATGCACACCCCCCCCCCAATGCACCCCCCCCCCCTCCCCGTACATATGGACCCTTGTGCACCCACCCCCCCCGCACCCAGACCCCCCCCTGCACCCAGACCCTTGTACACCCACCCCCCTGTGTCACCCAAGCCCCCAGTGCACCCACCTTACCCACCCTGGCAGGTACCCACCCCCCCCATGCACCCTGCCCCTGGTGCAACCCCCCCCCCCGCCCCGCACCCAGCCTCTCGTGCACCCAGACCCCCCTGCACCCCCCCATCCTGCATCCCCCCACCCTGCACCCACCTCTCCTGCACCCCCCGCCCCGCACCCAGCCTCTCGTGCACCCAGACCCCCCCATCCTGCATCCCCCCACCAGACGCCTCCCCATGCTCAGAGCAGGATTTCCCAGGAAGGGGGGGCACCGGTCACCCTGGGGTCACTGGTGCCCCCCCCCTCGGTACCTTGAACACCTTGACGAGGCAGCTGGCAGAGTGGAGGTGCTCGGGGGGGTCCCCCTTGCCCCCCACCCCAAAGGTGTCGATCTGGATGCGGAGGGGGACACCCTTCTCCCCCCCGTTCTTCCGCAGCGTGAACTCGGTGCTGATGCAGTGAACCTGGCCGGGGGCAGCGGGGGCGGGGGGGGGGGGAGGGGGCAGCTGCCGTGACCACCCCCCAGGGCCCCCCCAAAGCCCCCCCAGCGCCCCCCCAGCCCCGGGTCAGGCCCGGCTCCCACCTGCAGGAAGACCGAGGTTGGCCTGGCGGGGTCCCACAGGAATTCCGCCGTGTTGAGCAGCGTGGGGTGGGTCTGGGGGTCCAGGATGCCCACGGAGAGCGGGATGTCTGGGGGGGGGGTGAGCACGGACCCCAGCCCCCTCCAGCCCCCAGACCCCCCAGATCCCCCCAGACCCCTCAGACCCCCACCGCTCCCAGCCCCCCCAGCCCCCCCAGTTCCCCCCAGCCCCCTCAGGCCCCCACCCCCCAGATCCCCCCAGACCCCCCAGACCCCCACCCCTCCCAGCCCCCCCAGTCCCCCCAGCCCCCCCAGACCCCTCAGACCCCCACCCCTCCCAGCCCCCCCCAGATCCCCCAGACCCCTCAGACCCCCACCGCTCCCAGCCCCCCCAGTCCCCCCAGCCCCCCAGATCCCTCAGACCCCCACCCCTCCCAGCCCCCCCAGCCCCCCCAGATCCCCCCAGACCCCCCAGATCCACCCAGACCCCTCAGACCCCCACCCCTCCCAGACCCCCAGATCCCCCCAGCCCCCTCAGACCCCCACCCCTCCCAGCCCCCCCAGCCCCCCCAGATCCCCCCAGACCCCCCAGATCCCCCCAGACCCCTCAGACCCCCACCCCTCCCAGCCCCCCCAGCCCCCTCAGATCCCCCCAGCCCCCTCAGCCCCCCAGCCCTCCCAGCCCCCCCAGCCCCCCCAGCCCCCTCAGATCCCCCCAGCCCCCTCAGCCCCCCAGCCCCCCCGCCCCCCGGCACTGACCGATGTCGAGGATGCGCTCCCCCGGGCGGCTCCAGCGCCAGCCCTGCAGCTGCTGCTGCTCCGAGTGCTGCAGCCGCCGGTCGTGGAAGACCACCCGCACCACGCTCTGCGCGCAGGATCGGGCCCCGCGGGCTGAGCCCACGGCCCCGCGGGGAGTGGGGGCTGGGCTGAGCGGGGCCGGACTGGGACTGAGCCGGGACTGAGCTGGGGCTGCACTGGGACCGAACTGGGGCTGGACTGGGGTGAACTGGGGCTGGACTGGGGCCGGACTGGGGCTGGACCGGGGCTGAGCTGGGGCTGAACTGGGGCTGAACTGGGGGGACCGAACTGGAGCTGAACTGGGGTTGGACTGGGGGTGAACTGATGCTGAGCT